>NW_015150676.1:1127173-1128521 GCF_000732505.1 Cyprinodon variegatus | reverse complement strand
AAGCAGCACAGTGTCAGCCCTATTTATAGGGGGAGGGACCTTGCCCTCTCTGACACTGACAGGCTTATTTTCCAGCCAATCCTGGCTGGCGTAATGTAAAAGGAGCTTCTGATGAGGTCACGCTGGAGGCGTTCCCAATGTGAGACACTCACTCATGCTACTCAGAGAACCGGGGTTACGAAAGTAACCTAAAGTTACACACACATTCACACTGAATTGTATTTTTTGTTTTCTAATTAACAAATATATTTTTGGGATTCTAAAAGCCGTGCATAGATTACAGTTTTCTTTTGTCAGATGACAATATACCCTTGGACAAAGTACTTAACCTAAAGTTGCCTACACAACCACTTACCAGTCTAAGAATGTGTTTAAGAAAGCCATTTGGTGAATGTGGCTGCAGTGTTAAGCTATGAGTGATCAGTACGACTTGAAATTCAATAATTTCAATTATTATTTCCCCTTTTTCCCTATTAGTTTTTTAAACATGTTAGTATAAAAACATTTGTTGAAATACTTTAACAGAAATTAAATTTTTCAAATTTTCTTAATAAATTCTTCTATTTTGTAGAGACGTCAGTTTGATGTATTATTTCTTCTATACATGTGTAGTGCTCCTTGTTTGAAACCACTGGTGCACAAATTCACTACTTCATCGACTGTTCTATAATTCTATGGTTACTGTATTTTAGAACAAAACTGATGGAGACTAAGAACTGCATGGCTATTGTTGATGCTGTTATTTCCTGATAATCAGGTGTTCTCCAAGCTTAGCAACTGGATTGTTAGTTGATCTAGTGTAGCACAATACTGCTGAAACTTTGACTTCAGGCTGCAATTCAAGCATTGTAAACCTTGTCAAAGCAACACATTTAGAACTCTGAACTCACTATGCTGCTACAATTCCATTTTTTTTTTGTGCAAATTTTTGTACCAGACTTCTGCTTAATTAATTTGGTTGGATTAAGAAATCTACAAGTAGCAAGCTCCTTTTTCCAGGGTCTGTTGTGACTCCATGTCTTAGCAGAATATGTCAGTGAGTGCCTGCTGGGCTCTTAATACAATACCACGTTCAAAATTTATGTGGTATTGTTGTTTACTTAGAATCAGGAATGTGTGTTTATCATTATTGTAATTCAATTCAGTTTATTTCTATAGCGTCAATCAACACATGTCGTCTCAAGGCACTTTACAGTTCACCAGATCTTACAGTCAAATTTATTCAAAGTTTTCTATCTAAGGAAAACCAGTTGATTGTATCGACTCATTGACTCTTCAGCAATCCCTCACACTAAGCATGCTTGTAGCGACAGTGGAAAGGAAAAACTCCCTTTTAACTGGAACAAAC
>NW_015150676.1:1112830-1123900 GCF_000732505.1 Cyprinodon variegatus | reverse complement strand
AGGAAATTCTAGAAACCTCTTTGATATGGGATTTAAATGACAGGTCCTGATCAGAAATAACAGCAGGACTTTTTGCTTTATTAGTAAGTATAAGTAAATGGTAAATAACTGAAATGGGTAGAACAGAATGCTTGAAAAACTCTAGTCTGTGTGGATGAATCTATATTAATGAAAGATACTGACTGCTTAAAGAGCCATGAATTCATTGAGATGCACCTGTAGTCAGGCATAGGGCTATGATGGTGTTTATTTATTTACAGTTTTGGTTCTGACTTCATCTGCCTTCGGTGCTGATATTTCAGCCTTCTTTTAACTCTCGGTAATCTGTAAACTTGCCTTACAGACTCGGAAATTTGCTGAATTTTGGCAAAAGATGATGATAAAAATCTGTTTGGTTCCAAAGCTTTTAAGACAAGCTACTTAACTCCGACTTCATGCTGCCTTTTATTACACTTCCTCTTCTCCTTCAAACTGCCCCCCTCTGCGGGGTGTTACAAGCTGGAGCAGGGCAATGTTATACTCCTATCTGTACGCTTTAAAGTCTATGTGGGGATAGGCACGAGTCAGCCAAGTTCTCTTATCCAAATCCATTCCCCCCTCTAAAATATCTGTCAAAAAACATGCACAGAAAACACACCTCTACAGACGGCGGAGCCTGTTTGGTGTAGATAAGCAGGTGAGTTTTGTACTGCGTCAACTAAACCTACAACCATGAAGAGGGTAAAAGAGAGAGATTGATATTTACATTTATATTTACCCAGTGAGAAGAAAGAAAGGGATGAGGGTGAGGAAGAAAGGGCCAGAGAAAAGAGAAAAAGATGTTTAGGATATTATCTCTAAGAGAATATTTACTTCTCAGTGGGAAACGGTTCCTGCTGCCTCTCCTCAGGGGGGCAGAACATATACAAGAACCACAAGCTTTCTACCAGAAGGCCTTTTTATGCTTGGAAGTTAACTTTGAGCAGACCTGACATCCTTTTAGATAATTAGACTGATTTGATCATTGTGGAATTAAATGTGCATTAGTGACACATTATTAGTTCATCAGGAAGTAATTAACAAAGACAAAATGATGGCTGTGCTGAAAAAACAAAAAAACAGTTACTGTTGACAGGGTTACTTTTAAGTGGGGGTGTTTGAAGTTGAAGAGTATAGATGCTAAGGCCCCTTCCAACGTGGTGACCCAGATAAATCTGATTAAAGTATGTCCAACTCCCAACCAGGAGCCCAGATCAACAACCAGAGGATCTTTTTTTAACATATTGGTTTAAGGCAACAGGAATCTCTACTAACTGAGGGTACGGCAAGCATGTCAAGTCTGGTTGAATAAAAAAAAATAAAATCCAACTATAATCAGAATGTACAGTACTGTCATGTGAAATTCAAATTGTAGTTTGTTGTCGTACATGAACGCCATGTTCAAAGAGCTCAAAGTTGGTTCACACAGATGAAAATGAACTAACTCATGTTCACAGTTCACAAACCTATAGATGAATTTCCCTCTGGGATTATTAAACTATGTCTGATTCAGATTCTGATGAACCAGTTCAAGTTCATTTGTTAAATAAAGCCACAGAAGAACCTCATATTTCACCCTTTAAATGTGTGATGATAATATATAGGAAGAATATGGATGCAGTCAAGGTTTACACGATGTGCAGTGAAGCCTTTATTTAGCCAAATCACAGAACTTCCGAAACATTCAGGTTCTGCTGAAAAGATCTGGATCCACAATGATTTCTTCCATTCCTCATTCAGTAGCAGATATTTCCCAACATAGCTCGGATGCTTTACTTCCATGTGTCGCTTTAAAGTGGACGTGGCTGACATGCAGACTTGTTTGTTAAGTTCCGGTGGGAACATTTTGCACTAAAACGAAACGTTTTTTTTTTTGTTTTTTTTTGTCCCAGTCTTCCTTGGTTGATCAAACTCTGCCGAGCGCTCTGCTAAGCTGGCATCAGAAATCCCAGCAGATGAGTCTGAATGGAGCAGACTAGTACTAGCAGTAGACATGCTGCTCTGTCAGGCTGTCTGCAGTAATAAGTGTCGTAAAACCTGACGTTATGCAATGAAAAATGTCGTTATTAATTGAAGGCCAACGTGAGCTGAGTGTGTCGCTGATTCTTCTCAGAGCGAACGTCGCTCTCATTCACGTTCATTACTTCAAACTGATCCGTTCACCGCTCACTAAAATTATGAACGTATTCATTGAACGAGTTCCTGCAAACACTGATGAGCGTTCCATGTAAATGAAAAGGATTCATTTGAAATCAGATATTTACACAATTATAAGAAACCACTCAACCTCTTTTATTAATGTCTGATATTAAATCAGACTAAAATACTGCTTTATTGTCTCACTTATTGTAACCAAAGTTCTATTCAATTTGCTGTATGGCAAATAATTAGATACATTTTAGATTAATCATATCTGTATCTACAACAGCAAAATATATAGATAACAAAAAGAGTCTGTAAACATTTCCCTAAATATTGAAAAAAAGCACTCTGTTGTCACAGTTTTCCTACTTGATCCACGATGCTGTTATTACAGTAGAAGAGCCTGACTGAGGCGGTTATTTAAAATGAGCTGGAATGAAAAGCTTAGCACTGAGCACTGAACCATTCAATCATGGAGCTAAAGGAGAGCAGCTTTTGTTTTAGTAAACTCAGGATTTCTCTGTTTAAACTGAACCAGATGATTATCTTGGTCTGAGTAAAGCATAAACATAGCCTCATTTAATCCCTGCTATCAATCATTGAATGATATTCTGCTGCTGCTATATTTCTCTTCTTCTCTTTTCTTAGTCTCAGCACCTGCCAGTTTCCAAATTCTCTTTAATTTGTGTCATTCCAGTCCTCTCATCCATCTCTGTCCTCCTCTATGCTTCCTGTCTTGCAGTACAAACTGCAAGACAGGAATCTGACAGATTATGGTGGAGGACTAAGGTGGCTGTTCATCACATCAGACTCACATAGATTTAGTCCATTCAGCAATGCCCCATTATGCTTAGTTCCCCTTTTTTATTTCCACATCCTTTTAAGTTTTCTGATCTATAGCTCTTTATTATTTTTCAGTTATCTCTTTATTTCTATATCAAGTTCTCCTGAATTTTAGAGGCACATAATAAAATTAAATGCATTACATTTTTATTTTTTTAAGGAACCTTATAAACTCTCTCCTTGTGCACTGAGCACTTAAATATTAATACATGATGTCTGTACTGCAAAAACATGTCGTATATTTTGATTGGAAATATGTTGCTCTGGCTTTTGAAATCCCCAAAACCACTTCTTTTTAGTTTTAAAATAAACTCTTTATTAATAGAGTCCCTTAAATTTGACAAAAAAAAAAAAAAATAGAAACATCATGAAAAACAAAATAAAAGTCTTTTGATCTTTCGCTGTATGAACTGGTGTATTTTCTGATGCATGTTTGGATTTTTGAAAATCTTTAGCACTGCAAGTGAAAGACAAGAGTAATAAAAACATTGAAACATATGATTCTTTTTTCTTTTCTTTAACAGTATCTTGTCTGTCAATGTGACTATAAAAATAATTGTCTTGCCAAAAAAGGGCTCAACAGATTTTACTTTTACAAGTGGAGCAGTACGGCTATCGCCATAGTGTTCCGCTTGATTTATGCATATAAATAGCTTTATTCTAATTAATGCAGGGCGTTTTACAGATTATATGGACACTGCAATGGAAGAAGAACAGGAAAGGAAAAACAGAAAAAAAGGACAACAGATGAAAGAAAGAGGAGATAAAAGGGAAACAACAATAAAACAGGGTTCAATTCTCTAATATTACATCAAAAGATGTCATGATTTTATCAAGAGCTCAGACCCACATGCAGATAAACCAGCCCAGAGAGACAAGGGAAAAAGTTTAACAGGTTTATTGAGACGTTTGGTGGAGATTCCAGTGTTGCTCTGAACACTGCTCAACCGGAACTGAAAGGTGAGGGTATGACACTGCCGTTAGTTCAGGTTCAGTGGGAGAATTGATCCTTGAACTTGAAGAGGAGAAAAGGTTGGCTGATTCACGTTTCCAGAGATTAGGTTGACTCTTAGACTCCAGTAGGTGAGAAATGTGTTCCGGTGTTTGTCTCATACGGTGGAGGGCGGACAGGGTTACCCAGAATGCGGTTGCTTGTAGATGAACGGAGAAAGACTGACTGCCACTCAGATTTCCTGCTGTACTTGAATGGACTGTTGTGCAGATGAATCCCTTGCTCAGTGTGAAGCTCAAACGTTTCCTCGGGTAAAAGTGGATACAAACCTCCGGTTTGTATCCTCAGCTCAGTTTGAAGCTCAGTTGATCCTTCCAGGGAGAGAAGGTCCGAAAAATTCAGTTTGCAGGATGACTTCCTGCTGAGAGGCAAAGACAAAAAGCAATGTTAAAACTCAGGTTGACAAAAACTCAGTTTGGCTAGAGTACCCAAAACTGGCAAACACTCGTCGAGGTAGCGGCAGTCAGCAGCTTAAGAATACTCCTTTAACGAGGAAACCAGGTCTAACCTATTTTTTCCAGGTCTTGAGGTGGAAAAAATTTACCATGTACCAACATGTCAGTGATCAGATGATCCCATCATCTTAGACTAAATACAATGTTGGCATCATTCATGAAATCTAACTGAAAGAAAANTGATCCCATCATCTTAGACTAAATACAATGTTGGCATCATTCATGAAATCTAACTGAAAGAAAAGGTTAAACTTCACCATGGCATTTGATTCTTTTTTATTATTGCTGCTTTTGAACCATTGATTTAAAAAAGCAAACATTAACCTGCATTTACCTTCTAGTGCAGAGGTCTTCAACAGGGGGTCCGCAACCCCTAGGGGTCCATGAAGGTACTGCATGGGGGTTGCGAAAGTTTTGGTTGATTAGACTTTTGTTTTATATTTCCCCCCTTCAATTTTCTCCACTAATTGAAATGTCTTTAAATCCACATTAACATGAATTCAAAAGACTGTAGTAAACAGATAAATGGAGGCAGAAGATGTCTTTCAGTCATCAATGCTCACATTCAGCGACACACAGGAGCTCTTTCAAGCTGGGCACCGTTTCATTCACAACACCTGTCCCATCAACCAGGAATCAGAAATACTTTAATAATCCCAGGGAGGAATTATTTTCATCACATTACTCCATCTGTAATAGAGTGACTATAGGACTATAACACAATTTCACACGATGTATATAACTAGGGGGTCCCTGCTCCATCTTGCCATCAGTTTGGGGATCTTTGGCCTGGAAAACGTTGAAGACCCCTG
The DNA here is from genome assembly GCF_000732505.1 of Cyprinodon variegatus. Lineage (NCBI taxonomy): Eukaryota > Metazoa > Chordata > Actinopteri > Cyprinodontiformes > Cyprinodontidae > Cyprinodon > Cyprinodon variegatus. Next base: position 1,118,618 of record NW_015150676.1, on the reverse strand, counting down.
GCCTAGTGCTTTGACGGCTGGTATATTGTTTTTTCTTTCTCAGGACTGTGAAAATGAAATGACATCATTCTATCAATCAATCTGGAGGTTTTGTTCCTGTTCAAATGGAGTTTTTCCTCTCCACTGTCGCTACAAGCATGCTTAGTGTGAGGGATTGCTGTAGAGTCAATGAGTCGATGCAATCAACTGGTTTTCCTTAGATAGAAAACTTTGAATCAATCTGACTGGATAATCTGGTTGAACTGTAAAGTGTCTTGAGATGACATGATGTGAATTGGCGCTATAGAAATAAACTGAATTGAATTGAATCATCTAGTTGGATATTTGTAGTTTTTACTGTTCAACAACACATATCTGTTTTGACTGACCAATGTTATTAACATTTCTGTTCTCTCTACTTTCTTGGAGTTTTGTTGAAGGCAGAAAAAAACCTTGTTGTTCATAGTGAGAAGATCTGTACCCTGGTTAGTGTTTGCTGTACAGTTGAACTTTTTACAGTTTGTTCTTTTTCATATTATTTAGTCTTTTTGTATCTATAGTCTCTCTATTGTCTACTCTTTGCCTTTGTAAAGTAACATTATATCCTTTTTGCTAAATATGTTCATTGTTTTATAATCATGATTACTTTGAGCAAATTTAACCAGAGGGAACAAATGTACCTTTCTATAGACACAAGCTGCTGCAAAACTTGGGTTTGCACAAACAGTTCAGCCTTTCTATGCCTGCACTTTATCATAGGGAGGGGGTCATATTCTGGCTTGGCAATAATGGGATAGTCAATTAGTTTTCCATCTGAATCAGTACTGTGACTAAATGATTACAGGCCTCATTGTGCTGAATGTATTGGATGCAGTTTTTAACACCAATCTCTTGCAAATGTGGTGCTGATTTGCCAAAAGGGAGCCTGCAGTGGAGGGAAGGTCCCCCCAGCATCCAGGAAGAGCAACTTAAAGGTCAAATGAAACGTGTTTGAAAGTTTAATGAAAAAAAAACTCCCTGCCTGTGTTTTTGGCTATTTCTGTGATCACCATAAAGAATAGAATGGCAGAATGATTCATAGAAAGAATCATGGAATGATTCCATAGGGTATCTGGTCCTTAAGGTCTCTGAATAGGGTGTGTAACATTGGTTGGGCTGAAAATGGCATATTTGCTGTTCTATGAGCCCTAATGCGAGCCTGGTTAAAAGCCCTAGAATGAAACAACAGGTTTTCTTCCTTTTATGGTATGATCATGAATATTTAGATGAGCTGTGCGCTGATTGGTTGGTTTAACATGAGCGAAGCTGCTAAGCAAAGATGCATCATAGCAACAAGCACTCACTTACTGAAACTTCAAATTGTTGATATGGTAGGGTGAGCAGACATCCTCTTTTTCCCGGAGTTGTCCTAGTTTCCGTACCTAAAAAAAATGTCTGGGGGGAATTTTAATATCGTCCCGAATTTTGGTCTACTACAATGCAACCCCTCCCGACCCCCGAACCCCTCACCTGCTGCCGTCGCTGAAGACAACCGACCTGCACCGTGCCCCATACATACACGCTTTATCATTCTTCACCTGCACTAGACGTGGACATACTTTAGCATATTCTGCTGTAAAATGCGTCTTTGAGTGGTAACTAGGTGAGTTATTGGCTTATTTTTCTGACTAATCCAATCAGCGCGTTCTCTGACAGCCAGTCTCCTGGAACGCTCATTGAACAGAGCAACACTTTGGACAAATATACTAAGGTTACACAAGAAATCTGCTTCCCACAACCTCTCTCTTGTTGTGCCTGCGCAATAGAAGTAGTTCTAATCCGCAAATGGTGCACCAATTATTGTAATGCCTGCATGCTTTCACTCACATAAAAAAACACCACCTTACATAGTCTAAAATGCTCCCGGAACTTCGAGGAGACTTGGGATGTCTGCTAACGGCCTCCAGCCGCCCTCCACCGACTCAGGATGGGTTAGGGTTAGATGGCTACCCCCCTTCCTTGAGCCAGTGAACCAGTGTGCTGGTCTGTATTTGAATTTCAGGCGTGACAAAGTACAGGCCACAACCTAATAAGGGAACATCCCCGAGTTTATGTGAACTCGGGGCTTTGTTTGAACTTGCCTTTTTATGGTGAGATTTGCAGAGAAAGGAGGTGTTGATGAGCTTTGGACTTCTCTGTACGTCCATTTCACTCTCTGAACTACTGTTATTCATCGATGTCAATGTAAACTACATTTTGCATTCTATGAACCCTTTAAAAATGTGAGGCAGTAGTACCATAGTGGATACTGAGCACAGAGCGACTCAAAAGAAAGTGGACATATCAGTTGGAAGCATTAATGCATCAAACATTGCTTTCCAATCACCATAAAATAGAAGAATAAGCAGGAAAAACACTGGAAGGAAAAGTTCCGCTTTAAGATGGTTCAGTGGGTCACAATCAGTTTTTCAAATCAGCAAGAAAAACTACCAGGGCTTCAATCTTCCATTTCCCCAAGGATAAAAGATGGTTTGACAACCTTAGATATATTCTATTGACCGTTTGTGCAGCGACTATGTCGCCTCAAAATAAAAGCCAGTATTGTGTTCAATTGGCTGTATGCCAAACAGGCAGGAGTTTTTCCTCAGGGCCGCTTCCCTCCACCATTTTCATTTTTAGAAGAGGAGGATGACACCACAGATGAATAAAAAAGGAGGAACCCTCCAGCCTGAGGGAGCTCGGCTCAAACAGGTATGAGAACAGCTGCACACAAATAAATGTGCCCAGCATGAAAAAATATTGTAGCTCATACAAATATTTAATGTGCTGAAGCTGTTAGAAGAGTCCTGTAAATGAATACTAGCATGAGGGGGATTTACCATTAGGCAATACTAGGCGGTTGCCTAGGGCCCCGAGTTCCTAGGGCCCCCATAAAACTACAAGTATGGTTAATACAACAATTCCTTATCTGTGCACGTTAATAATGTTTATCCTTTGGCTAAAATGCCATCAGAGCGCTGCACTGCAAAAACAATCTAGAGATAAGTGAAAATGTCTTAAATTGAGTGTATTTACCCTTAATTTGAGTAGGTAAATGAGAGAATTTGCAAATGGAATGAGTATTTTTACTCTTAAAATAAGATAACTAGATAATATGCACTTGAAATAAGACAATGCAATTGTGTATTCTTATTTTAAGTGCAAATTGTCTTGTTCCATTGGCAAAATGTATCTTTTATCTCCTTAATCCAAGAACAAATGCACTTATTTTAAGAAAAAATTACTTAGCTAGATTTAGTTTTTTTCCAGTGTGATAATATTAAGTGTGTCTCAGCCCCCCCCTTCAGTGTCCACCATATTGGATCAGTCCATTTGCTGCACATGTTCAGAAAGGTCCAAACAGACAGCAGCAAACCGTTTGAAAACAAACCATGCAAAGAGCAGTGTTGCCAACTTAGCGCTTTAGTCGCTATATTTAGCCACTTTTCAGACCCCTCTAGCACTTTGATTTCTAAAAAGCTCCTAGCGCCAAATCTAGAGACTTTTTTCTGCTTCTGGAGACTTTGGAGACAACATCTAAAAGCAGCGAACTCTGCTCTCCAGAGCAAGTAGATTGGTAACCCCGCCTCCTGCTCTCCTCTATCTTGTCTCTTGAGACAGCATGAAAAGTCAGCTGAGTACAAAACATAGAGAGGAAAACAAGAAGAAAAGGGACAAGAAGAGAGGGACACAACCTAGAACAGATAATGGATGTCTATTCTATTAACATTTCTCTATCTGTAGAATGGGTCTGTTTTATATGTCTTCTCAATTCAGAGGGCCCCCTGCCTGTCTTTGCTGAGGGCCCCAAATTTCCTAAATCCGCCCCTGACTAGTATAAATGTAAATATTTATGTGTTTTAGCCAAGCCATGAACCGTGTGCATTAGGTCCATACACTAAAAGGTGCGACTGTGAAGTGGAGATGTTCACACGGTCTGCAAGAACGGTGCCTGCTCCAAGAAGCTGCATTCCCCTCTATTATCCTGAGGGGGAAACTAAGTCAGAACATTAAAAAAAACATAGGTGACAGAGACTACAGCAGAAGATTGGCTCTGAGAATTGATTTTGATCAACCTCTGAAACAGTTTTATATGCGTGTAAAGATATGTGTAGACCGAAACAAAATAAACAAATAAAGAAAGCAGGCATCAGCCATTGAGGTGTGTTTAAATACTGCTCTGACTCAAACATTATTGTACTTTTTATCATAGCAGAGGGGACCTTGGCACAGGGACTAGCTAATTATTCACAGATTGAATTTTGGCAGACACATGTGCTAATTATTAGTGCTTTTAGCAATTGTACTATCAGGGAATTAACATAATGTCTCCCTAGTGGCCATTTTTAAAAAGTCTGCCAAAACTACTGCAGGCTTAAACTAGTTTAAAATGACTGTAATTAAAGTTTACATGAAGTAATCAACATGATGGATTTTAAATATGGAAATGTGTTCGCAGTTCTTTGGATTTTTGAGCTCTACGATCATGTAATGAAACAGCGAAAATAAGAAAGTAGTTTAGAAATAATGTCACCTTATAAAGAAAAACATTCCAGCATTGAAATTGAACTGATTATCAGAATTTTAAGAACAAAATGAAAGGTTGCTCCATTTTCCATTTCCTAATAAGATATATAGAAAAAAGTAAATTCTTCTACTTTTTTGTAAGAGGAAAATAAATACAAATAAAAAGGTGATTTAAGAAAGTTTGAGTCGAAGTTTGTCACAAACTCAAACAGCCCTTGGTGTAATCTTTAATACTCCTGAATAGTAAGGCAAGAATAACTTATAAAGAAAACACAGCAGCAGAACTATGGCTAGCTTCACACAGCAGGTCCTGATGCTTAATGATCTTTGTTTTTTTATACATTTTTCTAAAAAGGTAATAATTTTAGCGGGATCTTTCGTAATACTAACGAATGTAACCACCATCAGACTTCTGAGAGAACTGTTCGGGAGACCAAAGAGACCCGAAGTCACTGGGAATCACACTGTTTGATAGAGTTCAAGTGGAAAAGCCAAAAAAGCCATTGCGGATGCAGGTTTGTCTGTTAACTAGTAAACTCTTGAGCAATGGGAGCTAACAGTATAAAAAGACCAAGAAGAAAAAAACAGCACACAGTTATTGACTTTACAGGGTTGCTTGCTGCTTCAATGACTCTTTAGCAATGTTAGCATGCACAGAGAAACAGTGGAGAGGAAAGACACTCAGCTGGGTTTTCTTTTTCTGCTGCTGCTGCAGCAGCTTCCTCTGGATGTCTGCACCGACGTCCAGTGGAGGCCAGGAGAAAAACAGTTGGATAAAAAGTGGCATGACTGCACACACTTCATAAAAGATCAGATGAGATTTTTTACCACATATGGGTTGAAACGGGATTTTTTTAGATGAAAAGGTCAGAATTCAGACTTCCATTATGATATGAGTTGCATCTGGTCAGGTAGTTCAGGTTTGGGTTGTATTTGCCTGCTGTGTGAATGTAACCTACAGTAATAATGGTCACTTGTTTAGCATCACAGGAAAGTCATCAATCATCAAAAAAAAGACATGACTGGTTTCAAGTTTAAACAAACTGAAGTTTGAATGGCTTAACCTAGTTTTTTGAAATTATATCAATTTAAGAATCTGTGGGGCAACCAAAGGAGAGTAGATTATAAAGACTTTAAATTTTATTTTAAAATCCTCATTTTGATCAAATTTTATAGAATTTAAAATCCTCCTTCTCACATATAAAGCCATAAATGGCCAAGCTCAATCTGATATCAGAGATAATACGTAGTCCTGTTTCTCTGA
>NW_015150676.1:1103746-1112460 GCF_000732505.1 Cyprinodon variegatus | reverse complement strand
TGGTTTTCCTTAGATAGAAAACTTTGAACCAATCACACTGGATGATCTGGTGAACTGGAAAGTGCCTTGAGATGACATTTGTTGTGAATTGCTGCTATAAAAATAAACTGAATTGAATTGAAAGTTCTTATAATCTGATAACTTTGTATATTGCTGGCACAAACAGGGAGGGGTTTTTGTTTTTAGCATGCATGTCACATTAAAGGTGGAACAATGTGTATGATTGTCTCATTGCTGCACATCACAAATGTGACTATTTTAACAGAGTTGTTTACACCTTTGAGAGATGCTGTTTATTCTGCACATTCTCAGACATGGAGACGGAGGGCAGCATACTGTAAACTGATGGACATTATTAGTAAATGAAACATCAATAAACATGTTTCCTCAGGTTTTAAATGGAGCAAGCTTTGCAGTTGGTGTTTCTGTTTATGGTCAGATTAGAAATACTAATTCAACAATTATCTTTGATGACATCATAATTGCTGGGTTTTTAGCTGGGAAAAGGTACAATTGTATTATGATACAGGATTATCCCACATTTTACAGAGATAATCAGTCCAATCTGAAAACTTTAATTAACAATTCTAGGCCCAACATGCATTTCACTTGTCTACTTCAGCTGATCCACAATCAACAGAGAGAAATAAAGAAATAAAACAGGGTTTATTAAAGACATGATTTACATTAAGGACAAACCTGCAGATGCTCAGTTATTTCTGATCAGTGCTTTAATAACTGCAGACATCCAGTGGACCATATTTGTAGCTGTTGAATCAACAAAACATTCAAAAGCAGTATTAAATAAAAATATGGGAGATGCATAAATAGACTTACTAACCAAATTTATTAGGTACACTTGTTCAGTTGCATGTGAACGAAAATAGAGACTCAGCCAATCACATGGCAGCAACTCAAGGCCTTTAGGCATTTAAATGGGATGCAGATCACTCACTGAGGTTTAAAGCCTCTATCAGAAATGGGGACGCAAAATGATTTAATTGAATTTGAGCATGGCAGGTTTAATAGAGCCAGATTGGCTGGTCTGTGTATTTCAGCGCAATCATCTCACATTCAACAGAAAAAAAGATCCCTTTTCATCCAGTATGTGGATTTCATATCAGAAGAGAATATGCAGACTGGTCTGAGATGAATGAAAGATGAATGAAAGCCAACTACCACTGATTTAAGCCACTCATTTTAACCAAGGAATGCAGAATACCATCTTCAAATGCAAACCAAATTGACCCTTGAAGGAGAAGGGTTACAGCAGCAGGAAACCACCCTGGTTCCCTTCTAGTCAGCTGAACCCAGAAAACTGAGGCTTAATTTCACTGTACAGTGGCAGCCGTTCAAAATGGCCCTCCCCAGTCAAACGCCAGCTGAACTGCAGCCCACGTCCCTGCAGTTCCCAGCAACGTCCCCTCCAACTTCCACCTGCTGGCCTTCTCCTGGGCATGATTTTTTTTTTACTATGACTCCACCCTTCCACTGAATTACAGGGTCTGACCAGGAGATGGCGCTGCTCTTAGAGCTCAATTCAATTCAGTTTATTTCTATAGCGCCAATTCACAAAACATTTCATCTTAAGGTACTTTCCAGTTCACCAGATCATCCAGTCAGATTGATTCAAAGTTTTCTATATAAGGAAAACCAGCTGATTGCATCTACTCAATGACTCTGCAGCAATCCCTCACACTAAGCATGCTTGTAGCGACAGTGGAGAGGAAAAACTCTCTTTATGTCCCTTAATGTCCACAAATCATGACAGAAAGAACATTCTAGTACAAAGATTGTCATTTAAAAATAAATTGTAGGGGACCAGCCAAGGGCCCATCAAGGAAAGAGAGAAAATTATAAATGGCTTCTGCTGTACACTCTAGATTTAACAAACTTTGCAAACTGAGCATTCTATGACCCTTATATCCTAAATACCTAATTACTGTTTTGGATCTGGTTACATCCTCTATGGTCACTGTGTACCCATCATGAATCTGATCACAACGCTCAAACCATCTCTAACTGGTTTGCTGATCTTTAAAAGGTCAATGTTATCTTTTGGCTCTAATAATCACCAAAATCTCAATCCAACTGTCTTCCTTAGGGATGTGGTCGTTTTTTGCAGACTAAACCTTTTAACAATACATTGAACTTTTCTTTAAACTAATACATCAATTACTAACCAGTGAAAGCAGCTGGTTAACCATCATCCAGTCAGGCTTCCATGCTCACCGCAGTACAGGGACTGCCCTTGTCAAGCTCTGTAGCAATCCATATAAATGCAGACTGTGGTAGAACCACAGTGCTGATATTATTGGATATCAGTTCAGCATTCCACACTGTTGATAACATTTTATTAGAACACCTGGAACTCAGTAGGACTGCCTGCGTTCTCTCTAGAACTAAGAAAGTAGGTGCTGCTCACTGCGTCCTCACTAGAACTAAGAAAGTAGAGCACATCAGCCCAGTCCTAACATCCTTCCTCTGGCTCCCTGGATCTATTAATATACTTCTGTTAATTTATAACTGCCTGATTGGCTTTACTCTAAAATACATTACAGACTAATTGTCAGTGGATCAAGCACCCAGACCTCCCAGATCAAGTGTACTCTGCAGAACCAGAACCTAACATGGAGAAACAGCTTTAGTTCTTATTAATTTAACCAGAAAATTGTAAAAGTGCTGAAATCCAGTTTTTCTTTAAACAAAGATTAAAATTGCATTTGTTCAGAGTGGCCTCCGACCTTTATATCTAGATATAAAAAGTGTCATTCCTATTTACCTTTTTGTTTTTAATAGAGTAGTTTTATTTTTTTTACTTTTTATTCTTTTTTTTAAATTCAATTTAGCTGTTTGTCTTTGCTGTTTGCCTCTGCAATGTTCCGTTGTTTTTATATTTTTAAATGTCCAGTAAGGCACTTTGGACCATCTGAACTGTGCTTTATAAATAAACTCGTCTACATTTTAGTTTTTTTTTTTAAGGTCTAAATGATTATATTTCCTAGACTCAAACTATACAGCTCAGCTGAAGCAGTGGTTTTAAATTATTGCATTAAATTAAGTAAAAAAAAATCTGCTTTTTTCTGGGTTTATAAAGTTTGTGTGAAAAATATAGGGCAATTATAGAACTTTTTCACTGTAAGAATTTTTCCAGATAACTTTTTTTTTCACCCCTGCTAAATATTTCTAAGCTCCTTAATGTATATAAACATCAGCTGTATTTTTATTCTCCTCTCAGCTGGTGATAAACCAAGATTAAATATTTAAAAGCTCTGAAAATGGCTCAATTAGTCAGTTTCTATTATGGGAATTGTCAGGAAATTAAACACTCAAACAAATCGGAACGATCTGATGACTACAAAGAATTCCATCACTTTGTTCATGTGTAATTTATATTTAGGGGTTAGAAGTTGCACGGTTAGGGCGCACAGTGTTCTCTGCTGCTCATGTCTAACAAACTTCAGCTTACAGAGAGGAATCCATGTTCCCCAGATGAATCTGGCATCAGCAAGTCAGTTTAAGTAATAGCTGATCACTCCTGCATCAACTCTGTCCTGAAACTGTCAGTAAAAGCTCAGGAAAAGCTGCATACTTGCTACTGTAGATTAAACTGTTGACACTTAATGTTTTAACAGCTTCCAGAAATTAACACTTCATCTGAAATGGCAACCATCATTTTTCTAAACTATATTCCAATTGCAGCAGGAAAAATAATATTCATTTGATGTTTTTATGCAAATTACAGCAAAATGTTGAGAGATTATTTGCTCAACATTATGAGCAGATAATAAAGGCATAAAATCCAAGAGCTAGTTAATAGAATGAAGATGCAGGAGATGTGTATCATTACAACCTAAGAAATCATCTGTACTCAGCCAAGTATTCAGGGGCAAAATAATTACCCTTAAACACTAAAAAAGAAAGTTTAACTTCCTCCCTTCAGGAGCTGCTATAATGACTACATGATATGGCAATTAAAAGATGATTAAAGATTAGGAGTTTTGGTAATTACACCTTTTACAGAGCTGATGGAGCAATCAGACCAAATTTGAGATTATGACGCATTTTATCCTCTTTTGCAATAATTCAGTTTCTTGTTATAGTGCAGAAGATGTAAAGAGAAGTAAAATGTGTAAAAAGAAACAGATTCTCTGAGAACATTAATGCAGTATTTTATACGAACACTATCACTTGTTCTTGGTCCAGGAGTCATTAGGTGCACGTCAAGGTAAGTCTTCCATGAGCGCTGCGACAGGACGACAATAGGCTAAAAAATGCAGTAAAACTCAGGCTTGACTACTGTAGGCTACTTTCATTGTTTGCCCAGTTCTTCTACTCACGATATGCTATCCTTCAATTCAATTCAGTTTATTTATATACGGCCAATTCACATTCCAAGCATAAAGGATTCATACAAGTGCTGCTTTGCTTTACTCTTCTAACTTCCTGTTTTGTTGATCTCGTTTTTTGATATAAATGCGTTTTGCTCATCATCTGTCAGGAATTAGGATTAGGTGCAGTTTATCAATGCCACTGAGACCTTTGCCTAGAATGGCTTCTGTCTGTGACAGAACACATCTAAATGATGATGCATCTATGTCAATGAGGGGCTTAGATGAGACTGATAGTAAATCACTTCTAATCAATTATTCACATGTGTTTGTATTGTTAGGGTTGTGATGAGGACCTGAGCTATAGCTGAAGTCAGAGGTCTTCAAACTACAGTAAGGGGAACCCAGGGTAGTGCAGGGGGTCATATTATAATAGTAACACTTTCACTTAATCCAAAAAAAGTAAAAAAAAAAAAAAAAAAAAGAAACGGAACTTGGTCCCAAAGTTGAAAAAATTTTGCTTCTCATCCAGGAAGCTTTTTCAATTCAAAATGACAGGAATGGAATTTTCTTCTCATTTTTTTGCCTAAAAAAGAAAACATTCTTGGATCGTCTTTAAGTTTAAAATCAGTCACAGACACACACAGATATAAAACAATATTAAACTAAGTTTTCTAATGTTAACCTATGTCTAAGAACAACCACCATTAGGCTGAGATTTAGCTGGAAAGCAGAATCTGCACTAATACTCGACCCGTAGCAGCATCCACTGCCACTCTTACCTTCTGTTCCACGGTTGTGGATTAGGCCTTGTTCAGTTTAACCTTTTAAAGCTCCATGACATTGCTGTTAAGGGTTTTATGTCAGAGCCTTGCCTGTAAAACTTGCCTTGACAACACACACAAACACAAAGACCAGAGCTGGGAGGTGGACTTGGAAAAAAACTCTAATTACCGTACGACTGACATAGTTTCTCACACATACACATCCGCTCAATGTCAGGTATGGTGCTTAATGGGCATTACAGAGACCTCTATTGATGGCCAAACCTTCAGACAAAGGATGCATTTCTGGGAGGGGTTCTAGATAACAGGGCAGACATTCATTCTAAAATTGCTTGTTTTTTTTTTTAGCTAAAACCCTAAAGAAACCAAAATAAAAGTGCAGACATGTTAATTTTTCTTTTTTTGTGTTTGTTTGTTTTCTTCTTTTTTTATTGCTGTACCTATGAGAAAAACCAGCAGCTGAATTTATCCAGGAGCACATGGCTGATTTATCTGGGCCTGCTTTTATCATATTCCTTCTGCTATTAAAATCTTTTTATCATTCTCATCATTAAATGTTTTTTTTTATGTTAAAGTTATTTCCCTAAAAAGGTCTATTTTCAAAAATAAATAAATGACTTAAGTGAAAATATTTTTCTTTTATGTCATGACTTTGGTTAATCTTTGAAATTTTAACTATAACAACAAATAATGACTAATAAGTAGAAAAGTGAAGAATGCATTCTTTCCTAAAATGTTTTTTTTTTGTTCATATCGACATTGAAGTTTAGAGAATAGAGATGAATATTTGAAAGCCTTCATTGTTTTTTTTTTGGTAAATAACTATAAGGAGAGACTAAATGATACCTATTCTTTTCATTTTTAAAAAGCAATACATGTAAAACTAAAAATCCATATGTAGGCTTTTTAGCCTATAATAAAATAAGTTTTAGAATAAATGAAAAAAAAAAATAATAATAATAGTGGTTCACAATTACAAAAAATAAAAAAAAGAAATCTTTTTTCCAAATACTTTAAACTCAAATATCCCTAAAATATTTTAAGAAAGATGATTATTTCTCAGTAGAGGCCGTGCTTTAAGGCAGCAAACTGGAGCAGATGTTTTCTGCTGTAACCTTGCATCATATTAGAAAACATTTGCAAAATCTGAATGGATTTCAAACTTAATAGTTCGGCTTTTAATTAGGAAAAATGAAATAATTCTGAAAATGAAATCTTTTGTCAGTAGAGAATAAATAATAAAATTCATAACTGATGCTTCAATTACCTGGTCATACCACTGCAAATTTAAAGGAACCGAATTACCACTGAGCAAATACAAACCTGAAAAAGATTTTAAAAAAAATATAAAAAAAAAAGCTGTTAAATAAATGCCAGATGTGCCGTAAATAAGTGCCTGACTGAATTAGATTTATTAAATACCATCTAAATATGAAAAGTGTGAATAATATGATCCTTTGAGTTTTCCTTGATTCCTTCATCCACTCTATGTTGCTCTAACAAACTGGTTTTAAAGGAATCGTCGTTGTTTCTTGCACCAACAACCCGCTCCCTTCGCTGCGCTCATTCAAACCTCCTCCACATTCCCAGAACCAGACTCAGGACAGTGGGAAATAGAGCATTTTGTGCTGCTGCCCCACATCTGTGGAATACCTTCCCTGTCACCCTGAGGGCTCCTCAATCCACTGAGTGTTTTAAAAAAAGCTTTCAGTCCCGTTTAGATGTTTTATCATGCTTTTTCTCTTTTTACCTGTAGTACTTTGAGATCTTTTGATGGAAAGTGCAATATAAATTAAATTTATTATTATTATTATTATTATTATATAATCCCAAATATGAAAATTAGGACTAATCCCACCATTAACATAGTCTTTAAGAGAAGAGAGTCATGTAGCATTAAACGCTCTTTCGGAAGCGACAAAAAGTCAAAAGACGTGTGTTGTGAGAAAATGTCTGATTCTACATGCTGGTTGTAGATCCTCAGTAGCTTCTATATTTCTACATCTACGTCTGCCTGATCATCCTCCATATCAGACTGTAGTTGTATTTTGTTTTTAATCCAAACCTAATGTTTTAAGAGATATTTAAATTCTAGTTTGTTTTTGGAAAGTTTAGGGTCTTTGTTTTATATTAGGGTGTTAAGCAGAAAAAAAGCATAATTGCTTTAATTTGAATTTATTGATTAAAACTTAAACATTCCTGACAACACTTAACAATGTCTGCACAGGGTTCACTTATGATGTGCAGAGTAAAGGATTCCTGCCTCTCTGACATTTGTGAGGATAACTTAAGGGATTAGGTGTAATCTTCTTCAATATCATTGTTATTAAACGTATAATTATAGGACAGGTTAATCATTCATGGAGAACTACAACACTTAGGAGGTATACACATTGATTTCTCATATTTTTACATGTTCAAGGTTTTAAAAGTTCGTAATAACTTATGAATATTTAGAAGAGGGACTGAAAAGATATGAATATTGAAAGGTTTCTAAAAGCCTTCAGTCTATGTTCAGGTTTAAAATATCAGCACCAAGTCAAAGCAAAAAGAAAAGAAATCTAAATACATTTTTTATTCTAATGTCCAAGTTAATTTGTTTTTCACTCAAAAAGGAAGAAAAACAAGTGTTATTCAGGGTTTTTTTATATCAAACTGGCCCCATGCAGCCCTTGAGCCATTTATCTGTGGATTCCTGAAAGCATTTTCCTGCAGTTTGTCGTATTTAACTTGACATTTTGCTCAAAGGAGCCAACAGAGCAGTGCCGGATACTTTATCAACTAAAAACATGGTGTTGATCCTGCTGCCCCACCTTTTTTTTCCTTTTTTTTTTGGTGGTGGCATACTTGTTATTTTTCCTCAGCCAACAGATTACCATTAGTGTTTAGCTCGAGGATGCTAAACCAGTAAAAAATGAATCTAGAAAAGATATTTTGTTAGAACCTCTGACTACTGAAACGCAGTTATATTTCCAACATGATTTATCTGTGACTTTCACTTTCAATTGTTTTAAATGGAAAGCTATTCCATACCGTGCAAAATAACAAAACAATTGCTTAGTTATCAAAGAAAAACACTTGCCAGCGCATCAGTGAAAATGACCCATATTGGTATTATCGTTTGAGCTTTTTACCATGAACTTCAGTTCAGACATATTAAATATGTACTTTGATGATACCTCTTTGACTGATTGAAAGTCCATGTTTTAAATGACCTATAAGCAGGAATCAAACACACTTTTCATGCATTTTACAGTAAATATCTCTGATAGTACCATCCAATCTTAATTTTACTTTTTTCATCAGCTGTTGGTGAAAAAGATTATTATAATCAACAGAAAGATGAACATTAATGATCTAATTGTGTAACCAGTATGTTCTAAGCTATGAGGGAGCTGAAAAAAAAAAACAAGATGTTGATTTAATGTGTCATGTTAACTTTTCCCTGAGGTCAACACTGACTAATCAGCTCTGCAGTCTTAACTTCTGCAGTGATGGACACTGTGAACAGACTGTGTTAATTACTAAAAATGCTCCATTACGCAACTTAAAGGAATAGTACACCCAAAACATGATTAGCCTTCATTTTCTACTCACC
>NW_015150676.1:1092342-1102090 GCF_000732505.1 Cyprinodon variegatus | reverse complement strand
GTCATTTTTAATATTTGATAATAATATTGACCCAAACTCTACTTTGATTTTCATCATTTCATTGACAAAGAGCACACTACTGTGGTATTATAACTTTACTATCACCTATCTTGCTTTTTAGCAGCCACTAAACACACATCGGATAGAAGGATTTGGTTTTAGGTGAATTTTGGTTGCACCATTTTGAAGCAGTCTTGTAAAAATAGCAGATGTATAAACACTGCAAACAAATTGTGACATTTTTTTATGTAGTCTAGGTGGAAGTTCACCTGAATAAACTGACTGATGAGCTTTTAACCACACCTCCACAAAAGCCCAATCAGCATCCAGAGTTCACCTTAAAAGGTCTCCAAGTCCACATCCCAGTCTGCTGCCCATAGCCCGGGCAGTGGTTGCACTATGTCTGACTTTGATTCAGATGCTCCTGATTAAACCCACCTCCATCCCCTCCTCCACCATCGTAGCTAAAGCTTCACCAGAGCGTCATTCCTCCTGGACTATTACTGCATTCCCTGTCTCATCTCAACCGGTCTGGCAGGAGACCACCATGTTGAGCCTGGTTCTGACAGAGGTTTCTTCCCAATGGGGAGTTTTTCCTCTCCACTGTCGCGTCATGCTTGCTCATCATGGACAGATTCTCTCAACCTGTGTTATCTAAACTGGACTTCCATCTTCCAGGTCCCTGATAGAACCTCTAGTATCAGCTCACGCAGTCCTCTGGATCTCTACATACAGCCTTAGCAGACCGTCTCACTAACCAGCAGTCTACAGACTGACCAACTTCATCTATCTCCACTCCACCACCAGTTTCAGGCCTGGGGGAGAACATCCCTGTTCTTTACTCCTGTTCATGCATATGAAAGCAAAATTCAGCGCTAATGTTTCCTGCCGAGGTCTGAGCGCCAAAGACAAAAGCAATTGGATCAGCAAAATGCTTCTAATGGTCTTTTCTTTCTGTTTCAGTACTTCTGATTGAAATTAAGTTTACTTAAAGAATCATGATTTCTGTGTTGGAAAGAAATGTGTATGAATCAGGATAGACTAGAAGATAATTCTAAATAAAACGATCTTGGACTTAATTATTTAAAACTAATAACGAATTTTATGAAGGAATCAGATTTTATATTTTTCTGTTAAATCATGAACTTAATTAAATCAGATAATTTTTTAAGTACCTGGGACCGAGACCCTGTAGAGGTTGGTCCTCAGGTACCTTTACCCTCTGATGGGATCTGCTGCAGTTTATTTAGCAGACTGGCACCATGGTGGATCTTCTGCACTGACCTCTGACCCACCTGGAAAAGCCTGAAAGCACTGGGAAGTTGCTGCTGGCAATACATGGAAACAAGAGGACACAGAGGACTGATGCTGATACAGTAAACATTATAAGTATCTGAGTATTCTGCTGAATCACAAACTGGACTAAATGACTGAGTGTGTGACTAACTACATAAATTCCTGTGTAGATAACACCATCCCTACCGGAACAGTGAAATGTTTCCCAGATAATAAAGCATGGATCACAGGTGACCTGAAGGAACTGCTCAACAAGAAAAAAACAAGCATTTAGGAAGGAAGACAAAGAATTAATGAGGAGCTTACAGAAGCAACTTAAGGTAAAGATCAGAGAAAGCGTGGAGGCATAGAGGAAGAGGCTGGAAAACAAGCTCCAGCAGAACAATATAAGAGAAGAAGAAGATCCCAGGCTTCTAGCAGAAGGATGATCAGACAGATTGAAGTCTGAATCAAAGATGGAGCAGAAGCTGAGCACAGAGAGATGGAGGTCTACTTGGTGACATGGTGTGGAAACAATCATCTGATCCTGGATGTCAACAGAACAAGAAGATGATTGGAGGTTTTAGAAGAAACAGGAACAAGTGGAATCCTGTTAACATCCTGGGAGAAGAAGTGGAGGAGGAGTAGAAATACTCTGATGTTCACCTGGACAACCAACTAGACTAGAGACACAACTGTGAAGCCATCTACAAGAAGAGACAGAGCAGACTGGACTAATAGAGGAAGCTTAGGTCCTTCAGATGCTGCAGATCTTCCATCAGTCTGTTGGGGAGAGTCTGATCTCTTCCTCCATCATCTGCTGAGGTTACAGCATCAGAGCTAATGACTGAAAGAAGCTCAACCAGCTGATAAAGAAGGTTCTCTGTTCTAGCAACTCCACTAGAACCTCTGGAGATGAATTCACAAAGAAAATTCTTCATAACATGAAGAAAATCATGGAACAGTGAGCATCCTCTTTAGAAGATTTTTAAACAAAAACCACAAAGTGTTTTCATTCAGAGGCATCTCCAGATGAGCTGCAAGACAGACCTCTACAGAAGACCCTTCCTGCTACAGCATCAACACCTTACTGCTACTTTTAATTTCCTTTTGAGATTGATCAAATATTTTTGAATATAACTGAAATGAAGCCTGAACACTAATAATCTTTGCAGGAAGGGTCAGAGCAGAGCACCTGCTGAGCAAAAGGGTGTGTTAGAGAGGGGGGCTTTCTGCTGAAGGCCCTAAATGAGGCAAGCTCTATGATAGCACACACTCTGGATGGTGAAGGTAGTGACAGACAATAATTCTGGTGAATAAACATCCATATTGGACAAAGTATTTTACTCAATGCAGGAAGCTGCTTCAGGGACAGGCTGGGGTGCACTAAGGAGTGTTTATACAGATTGTCCTCAGCAGCACAGGTCACTTTATAACCATCACTGCTTTAAACTAATAGAATAACTTCCTAACAACTCAGCATTTTCCCCTTCTAATTAGTTTTTTGCTGTTCACTAGAGAAAATCTTACATGTAACCTTTTCTACATTTCTTAGTTTATCTGAGGTTATAACATGTTTTTTTTATAACTGTATATAATTTTTTCTTGTGAGTATAAACCTTTGTGATAGTTACTCCAGAAAACATCTCCATCTCTTCACAGAGGGACAGGAGAGAATATGGAATAGGGAGAAAAACGATTCTCCTAGAAAGTAATTGCTTCTTGAACTCAGAAGACATGAATAAATACTCGAGATTTTGTCCTTAAAGATTGCTCATGTTTTGAGTTTGTGTTCTCCTAGCCACTCCGTTAACAGTATAGCGGCATATTTTTCTGGCAATGTTAGTAAGAAACACCCAAATTACTTTTAGGATAACTATACATCAAAACCATCATACCTGCACCTCCACCATCACCTGGAAGAATCTCACAAATACACTGATTTCTTCCCTTTCTGGCCATTTTCTTCCTCTCACAATCTTGTATGTTTCTTGCAGCTATGGTCCACTATACCTTTACCAAAAGTGTACCTTCACATGATTAAAGTTGAAATGCAAGGAGTAGGGATTGTGTTTTTGCTCTTGGGATAAGCTCTTTGGTTGAGTCTGCATTCATAGTAAAGGTCTCACTGGACTGGAAATCAATTCCCATGCCCTTTTAAAAATGGGACATTTCTGGTTTATTTAAAAGCCATTTAAAGAAATAAATGAAATGCTAACCAGCGCCGTCAGCAGTAACTAATGCCCCATTGGGTCATTTTATTTAGGTTTTACTTTGTCTTATAATTAACTTTTTTTATATGGACTAATTAAACTGCTGTATGTGGCTTATGGGAATTAAGCAAAGTAAAAAGCCTGTAAGTTTTTGATTTTCCTGTCATTTTGAGCAAGAACTACATTTTAAATATTGAGTTTTATAATTCTGGTACTTTGGTTATGTGTTAATGTTTTGCTTGTTATCAGGGTATCCAGGGACAACAGCTAAATATCGTTTTTTTTTTTTTTTTTTGGTTAACACTTGCTTTAGAACTTACAACTTAAAATACTGTTGGCTTTCACAACTATTCACTTAAATGCAGTTGTGGGTTTTGTTTGGTTGCAATCTTACTGAAAGATTTGATATTTTTCACAACATACCTTGAGTTTCTGATACTGTTACCTGGAAGCCCTTAAAGCAAAATATGTCTTTGCATGAAGACATTTTTGAAAAATGAATTTCCTAATGCTGTACATGTTTTCTCTGGACCTTCTGGATTCCTTTGCTCTGTACAGCCAGAGTTGTTCTTTTGTTCTTGTTTTTTTGTTCACTGTTAAAGCAGATTATAGGACAAAAGGGCATGTTTAAGGAAACTGAAGCTTTATGGACCTCTGTTTATGTTCAATTTGCTGTATTTATTGGTTTCAGTTAATTTAAGCTTTTATACTGAAGCTTTATAATCTCTACCGACTTAAAAATTTAGCGTATTGTGTTTCTGATAATGTCCCACCAAGCAAAAATTGGCTGGAAAGACATTAAAAAGACAACATGATTTACATCCAAACAACGTCTACATTTAGTTGAAAAGCGAAAGGTGAAAAGCTGTAACTTTCAGATGGTTGAAAAGACATTGAAAACTGGGTTTGTAACATCTTTTCAACGTATATTATTGCACTAGGCCTGCTCAGTGTGGCAGTGGGGAACACTGCTGCATTGTAACAAGAAGGTTCCGGGTTCGATTCCTGGCCCGGGGTCTTTCTGCATGGAGTTTATTAAGTAAACTGATTTGCAGGGAACAGGGAGGACATGTCAGGCAGGAACCTCTGGTCTTAAATTTCAGTTCTTGTCCAAAGGACAAGGCTGGTTCCCGCCGGTTGGCTGCGGACAAGACACAGCAGACGTTGCCCAGAGAGTGCCGGACATTGAAGTTCCGTAGAGTGAAGAACAGTCAGGAGATCAGAACCGAGAACACAAGGAAGGCAGGATAATCCAGAGGCTGAAGGAAAAGCCAAAGTTGAAGAGGTGCACAGGAGTCAGGGCTAGGAGATCAGAGATCGGAAGAGGTACCGAAGGCGAATCTGGGACGTTGTCAGGAATCAGTTCCAGAATCCAGCAGGAGTACGACAGACAGGTCAGGCAAACAGATCAGAACAGAAACAGGTAGGTTCAGAGGTCCAAAAAGCAGAACAATATAACAACACTTTATAAAAACAACACATATATGTACAGGTAATGTAATGTACAGGTTTACTTTCTGTACATAAATCTTGCCCTTCTGAGCCTTTGTGAAAGTAAATCTGTGTTTTCCATGGTCCAATATTGTTTCACAAACCGAAAAAAAAATAATGTACCAGTTTAATAATGGGGAAGCTATGAGTGAGCTTTATATTTGTTTAATATATGAAAACTTATTATTTTCTGAGAATGTGTTTAATTAAGAGCAACTATGCAAATTAACAAACATCTAGAAAAAGTATGCTATATTCTATTATTTATTCAATGTGAATCCCAGATTGTTCATTCTTCTTAAGAAAGTGTTTTAAATCAGTCCTAGCTGTCTTTATCCATGATTGGTCACATCATGAAAAAAAAAAAAAAATGAGGCAGGTAAAGCAGAATAAAGCCTTAGCCTCACTGCATGCAGGTAGCCAAACCTTGGAGCTAAACCAGGTCCTGGAAAAAGATGTTTTTTCTCTCTCTCTCCAATGCTTCTCTTACTCCCGCGACTCGACCCTAGGGCAGAAATACGTCTCCAATCCGACAAAAAATCAAGTGACGCTTCACTTGTCATTAAAGATTTCATGTTTATGTTGTATATCTAAAAAAACATATATCAATGTATTTCAATATATTTTAAATATTAATTTAAAATAAAATGGATGGATGGGATTAAAAAAATGGATGGATGTTTTGCTGGATTCCTATTTAGGTCATATTTCAGAGAAGATAATGAATCGTCTTCAAGTCCAAACAGTACTTCCTTTTTAATGTCTCCATGTTGTTGGAAGGGTTTATTGGTGTCCGTACAGCATAGTCCAGCAGACAGTAAAATAAAAAGGTTTGCACTGTTTTCAGGTGTAGTTGGGGCAAATAAATGGAAAATTCCTAAACTATCTTAGCTGATGCTCTTTTGCTACTTTACAGTGTAATGTTTTTTTAGCAGCATCTCCTTCAGGATCTATTTACAGCTTTTTTTCATCTACATGAAATACATTTGGCTGTTGATGCTGAGTAATCGGGTCATTGCTTCCTGGGAATTTCAAAAGGAAAGTTTTTCGTTTACTTGATGATAAATTTTGTTGACAGCATAAGTTTCGGTTCAGGGTGATTATGGCCCACTTTAGGGGTTTCTAAGATCCTAGTCCAAGCTTCTGTATTTCAGTATAATAAATGATTACACGCAGCGTGACATATGTAAATGTTTTATCACACAACATCCAGCCATCTGTTCCCTGTACCTGCTCAATCCTGGAAGGGTTACGGGGCAAGCTGGTGCCTATCTCCAGCGGTGAATGGGTGAGTGGCTCCGTATACCCTGAACAGGTTGCTAACCCAGTTTGGAAGTTTTTTTGTATTGTCTAAGTCTTGATTTATGCAGTTCCACCAATCGGATGATGACAAATGGTTGAGCTCAGCTGAGACAGATTCTCTTGGTCAAACCGCGCAATTAAATGTCAAGCCTCTTCACAGCAGGTGCCAGAGTATTTTAGTGAGGATTATTTATTTGTGTTTCTTCTTAAACCTAGAAACAAACAGCTGGTCTTATGACTTTTCACTCTCCTGATGCTGCTCTACCCCGGGGAGAAGAAACAGAAGGAAAAGAAAACAACAGAGTCTTAAGACTGAATTTTATATTCTAGTATAGAGTGTCCAAAGCTTCCAGTGTTGCTTAGGGTTTGAAGAAAAGGCTGCAACATCTCTGCTTTTAAGCAGGAAGCATGCAGACACAGGCAGAGCATAAGAGCAGACAGATCTCCATGCTGGCCTGCGCTGAAGGACCTTCAGCGCGAACAGAGCCGTTATCCTGAGGGAGAGTTTAGCTTTGCTCCGTTTCAGGAGCATTTCCTGAGGGCCTCTTTCTGTTTTGCGTGTGTGTGCTTCCTAACAGTTGCACATTTTCGTGTTTTTTGATTTCTTTCCTCCCACCACCTCTTATAGATATGCGTATGTGTGTTCTGACCACTCGGGAAATGTAAGTTAACAGGTTCTGAAGAGCGCTGATCCCCAGCTAAAGCATTAATGTGAGAATTTAATTAAGGCGACAGTAAGGAAAGCTATTAAAGGTAAGCTGCTGGAAATGAACCAGTCAATCTAAGAGCGTCTAAATTGAATTTTTTGCTGAAGTGTCCGGCATTCAACTCATCAAATCTCATCTTCTCTTACTACCCCTGACCCCCTGGGTTCAATTTAGAAGTGACTCTGTGTGTGTGTGCGCCTCTCTGTGTTAGTACAACACAACTTAAAGATGCGCACTGTTATATTAACAAGAATACAGAACTCAATTAAGAAAGCACTTTAGCAATCCAATTAAAAGTCTTTGGACAATTCCTGCTCTTCATCCTCCCCCCTCCTCCTTTACTAATAATGAAATAACACACATCCTCTTTTCCTCTCGCCTCCTTGGCTCAATAATGAAACAATTCAAAAAAGGTCACAGGGGTTTTGAAATGAAGGCTTTAAATGGTTGGAGCAGGTTTCTTTCATTTTTCCTTTATTTTGCAGTGATTCATTGGTTCTTTGTGCCACAGAATGCTCAGCTGGTGGGCTTCAGTCAAGCAGAGTTAGTTCATCTGTGCGTTGACATATGATTGCAGCAGACAAAGCGTTGGTGCTATAAGGAGCCTCTGTTAGTGGAGGTTTTCCATCTTCTTCATTTGCTCATTTACCTCCAGTTTCTTCTTCTATCAGAGAAGAGTCCCTTTGCAAAGGCTAACCGTTTCCCGTGGCAACCCCTCTGCATGCTCAGGTCAGTTATGTATCCCATAATAACACAGGCACACAGGCCAGGTTGTGGGTGTAATTACCTGTTGTGTCTCCATGGCAACACCGAGAAGGCTTTTATTAAATTAGCCCAGTGGGTCAGCATTTATAGTCAGGGTATCTGGAGAGGGAAACTCTCCAAGCAGCCTGTATGGCAGAGCAGAGGGAGAACTTAGCAAAGCTCCCTCCTCCAGTTTGAGCTGTAGGGCTGAGAGAATTGATTAAACTAAGTGGGTTAAATGAACACTTAGCTTGTCAATATGAAGCAGCTACATGTTCTTTAGCGGTATATATATATAAAAAAATGTATAGAAAGACACTCCTGATGCCAAATAAGTGAGAACTTTAAAACATTTTGGGTTATCATTCATAAACTGAAAAGTTGTGGAAAATGTAATCAATTTACATTTGCCTTTTGACTCAACCATCTCTCCCCATGACAGACTGGTGCATAATAGCAGCCGATCCGATCCGTCTGTCAATCTCCTGCTCCTTTCTCCCAGGACCTGGAACCTCTACTTTCAGTAGAGAACCATGGCCTGTGACGTGGAGCATCTGATCCTCATCCCAGCCACTTTGCAGTCACCTGCAAACTGCTGTGTCCCGTAAAGCTTTGCAGAGGGGAACTCGCAGAACCGCGTCATCTGCTAAAAGCAGCAATGAAATCCGCTTGTCCCCAAACCTAGCCTACCTAGAAATCCTGTCCTTAAAGGTTGCTAATAGAACCAATAAGGCCCTCAGACATGTATGCTATGTTTAATAGGAAACATGTTGATATCATTTTACAATTAAGAGTGTGCAATTAGGAGAAACAGTTGCTCTTTAATTTTATTGGAAAAATGATAGTGACAATATTGGCTTAGATTGGTGAAAACCAAGGAGAGGATGAAAAGACAAAAGTGATGTGTGTTGAGATGTGTGGCCTCTCTGCACTGCATCAATAGATCCGGAGCGTTGGCCGAGTCGATGTGCTGCGCTCTCCCTACAATTTATCTGTTCTGTTTTGACATGCAGGTAATTCACTCTGACAACCCAGAGAGCAGTCGGAGCAAGTCGCTCTCAGTGCATTTGTGGGCGCACGTTTTTACCTTGTGTGTTTATGCCAGCAGGAGATGTGTGATGAGACTAATGGGCCATGCAATTTATTTATATGCATCCCAGTCAGCAATTGAGATGTACAAATGGACTCGGTGTTGATTCTCAAACAGTGAGCGCTCCTGCCACCCGTTCATTGCTTTGATTAAGGCTGTCATGTCTGTCGGATGACTGATTATGGGTGTCATCAGGCCTCACTCATGGCAGCTCTGACTGAAGTCTGCTTCTCTACATACAGGAATAAACACACACAGAAACCTTGTAGAGGTAATTTATTGTCATTGGTTTCAGTATCTCTTATTACTTGATATTTTTCTCCTGTTTTATTTGCTTTACTTTATTGAAATAGTTAATATGAGTTGGGGTTTGAAGAGAGCAAAACTTTATAATTCAAGGAGCTCATAACAGGCTTTTTCCTCTTCCTTTCTGCCATTATTTCCTGCTACAGTTTCATACAGTATTCTGGTTCTTGTAGAGGGAACTGTATTTGTTATATGTGCTACCTCTTAACACTACCTGAGTGTTTGTCAACATAATTACCTTAGCTTAAGGTGTTAACTAAAGGGTTTAAAATAAAATTTAAACTCAAATACATTAAAAGGGAGCTAACATTTTGTTATAACTCCTGTTGTAGTAGTTTGTAAAATCAACTGATGCTTTAACTCTTGCAGAAAAATATAATACTTGCTGTTTAAACTTTAACAAATTGTAAATTCACTGTAGGGCTGAACAGTCAATCACCTGCATTGCTCTGCTATGAATTTCATACTGTTAACATTGGCAGATTCTGATTTGCAAGGATTCTCTTATTTTATGATTTCTCTAAAGTGTTATCACAACAGTTTTAACTTTAATCCAAACTAAGTTCCTGTTCCTGTTTGGCTGTGACTCCATCCTGGAGAGAAATATCAGCTGTGCTGCT
>NW_015150676.1:1088697-1091996 GCF_000732505.1 Cyprinodon variegatus | reverse complement strand
TGGATGATCTGGTGAACTGGAAAGTGCCTTGAGATGACATGTATTGTGAATTGGAGCTATAGAAATAAACTGAATTGAAGTTATTATCTTGTCAGCATCACAATCAGTTCACAAGATGAAAACTTGTCACACTGCAGGGACATTTGACTTGGGTGAAAATGAAAATCTGTTTTTATGGCTAATACACCCAAGATGTTTTATCTTTTTACCAACTTCTTACTTGTTACTGTGAAATTTTGTTAGGATTTTTAATTGTTCTCAAAAGCTAGTTTAATAAAATGTGTCATTAGCAGTTGGGTTTGGATTGTTGCTTTTCATAGTGATGGTTTACATTTTAATTAATTAAATGTGTCATTGCTAGTTCTGTGATCTAAATGCACTTTGAAAGAAATCAGGTGCAATGCTTGTCAAATTGCAGAAGCAGATTCTGATTTATTGAGCTTGAATTCTGTTTTTTAAATTATTACAGATTGGAATCAAATTCCGACAACTGTTAACTTTTGAAAGCATTCCATCTCAGGAAACCTGTGCTTGGAGCAGCCCCTCCAACTAAATAAGCATGAGGCGACAGTGAAACAGAAATAGTACCTCCTAACAGGGAGAAACCTGCAGGAATTTAAGCAGGATTCTGCCAAACTGAATTTAGGTTAAAATAACAGAAAGTGTTAGTAGTTTTCCAGGTTTACTTTGAGCTTTTTGCAAAATTAGTTATAAAACTAAGAAATTGAAGTCTAAGGAAGTTATCATCCAGACTTGTAGAAAAATGTTGCTTTAACAGGGTAGAGCTGTCCTTCTGTCGTTAACATTTCTTCCTGCATTACTTTGACTTTTATAATTTAAGTAGTTTTAAAAATGATACTTTTACACTTTTACTGGAGTAAAAAGCTTAAGTTGATCCTCTAACTTTAAAAACTGCTACAGTATCTAATATCTATAATATCTATATAATATCTATAATTTTCATACTTCTACTGGAGTAATAAAGATATAGGCGCCAACACCCCTAGTGACCCCGCTTGGGATAAAGCGTGACCAAAAATGGATGAATTGAGTAACAACATTGATACTTTATACAGCTCTGTGTTGGTTTCATTCTGTATGTTCCTCCTCATCCGTTAACCAGGAGTCAATCATAAGATTTAAGAAAACACGCATAAGTCCAACTACACATTGAGATGTGAATCTCCAACGTTCCCATAGAAGGGTTTTAGTTTCAGTAAGAAACATATAAGGAAGAAAAAACAAACAAAAAATAAGGTGAGGCAACAAATACTTGCTTTCAAATATATATATATATATATATTTATTAAGCTTTAAAAAGTTAAAATTTTCCTATTCTCTATAATGAAAACAGTAAATAAGGGAAATCTAACCTGGTTGAATGCTAGCATAAAAAGGAGAGCTTAGAGGAGGACACAATAGGGATAGAGGCCTGTTCTGCTGCAACCTCTGCAGTCTGATTTAACTGGTCAGTTATCAGATAGTTGCAGCAACAGTTTACTTCCAACCTCTCACAATGCACACCAGGACTTATTGACATGCATTTCCATCAGGTCATAAAAAATGTCACATGCCACATCTCTTATTTTATTAAATGTGAATAACTAATACTTTTTGTTAGTTTTTATTAGACCCACATGGAGGCATACTCAAAGCACTCTTCATGCTATAAAGATTAGACTCTTAAAGCAAATGGGATTTTGTCCCTTTCCAAAACTTGATCATCTGGCCACCATTTTTAAAAAGTAGGTCACCTCCATAGTAACACTATTCTCTAATAGGCACGAGGTCTGAAGCAGACAGCAGTCCTTTTGGATTTTACAGATCTAGCAATAGTCAGGGCTGGGTATAACGAGGGTGACTTGAACTCAACATCCTCAAAAGCGTGGTTAATCACCATTCATGTCTAACTTAAGAAGGGGGTTGATTAGTGGTTAACACTGGGTGGTTAGGTTAGTTTTTATCCCTAAATAATTAAAACCACCATGTGAAAATTGAATGGCTAAATTTTTTTTTAATTCAACTGAAATGTAAGTATTAAGCAAAAAAACAATTTTAAACATAAATTTGTATTGAACCTATACAGACAACACCTGACATAACATCTATTATTGAGTTAAACCTGTCTATGCAACTGTAGAGACATGTTCTATTGTCATGGAAAATTCCCCACAGGCCCTTACCCTAAACAAACTCAAACAAGGATGGAAACTAGAGTTTGGGATTACCACTAGAGGCTGCATGTTTTTTCCTGCTGCATGCATCCCAAAGCCAGTTTGATTTGTAAATGGGATCCTCTTTCCAGTGAAACAGTCAACCCTGTCCCAGTCTAAACCCCTTCCTGTGGATCTCAAATAAATTTGAAGATAAGGATAGTAGTCCTTCTTAATTTCATTCACTTGTACAATGTTAAAGGTCCCAAAGCGCAATGATGCCGTGACCCGTCCTAACAATGTGCGTTCAGTTTGAATGATGGATTGATTCTTCTAATTAGCTACTTCTCCCATGGAGCCAGCAACCAACTAGCCTGACATAGTCCTACTCAATTCTAGTCAGAATATGAGTCTGATACTGCTACATAGAGCTGTGATTATGGGGCGTGTTTCAAACGAACCAGGAAAAAAAATGCCTCTGCACTCAATAGGATAGACCTACAACCAATAAGAGCAACGGAGTGCGTGACGTGTGTTAAGTTGTTGTCAACAAAAATCAAAGCGTGCAGTTGCACGCCTAGAATAAGAAGATGAGCCTTGATCGCGTTTCTCTGTTCCCCTTTTAAAATTAATTTGCTGTTGATATCTTCTAGAACAGACCTAATAGCAGAATCTACTCACCTCAACTATACAGCTGCAGCCATTGTAGTTGTCACCCAAGCGTGCTTTGGTCACGTGGTTGATTACGTTACTGTTGGTCATCTGTCCATCATCGTATAAAGCCTGCCCTGACAATTTGATTGGCCAGCCAGATATTGTGCGAGCATACTGGCGCTACTATTGAGCAATGCCAGACCGAACTTCCCGACCTCAAACGTTGTGGGCGGGACTAAGTTCGGAATGGCACCCAGGCTAGCAACCAACAGCTTAAAGGAACAGTTCGGTCAGCAAGGAATAATTGGCGGATCTTTATTTATACCTAAAACTAATACGTTTGCTGTGATTTAATGTTTGGCGTTTATCAGTAAAAAAATAAAAATAATAATTTTCGTGGCAATCACTGAGTCTGGGAGCGGCCATTTTTGCCCAAATACATTAACCCCTCCCCCCTGCCATTTTCCAGCAGTGACGTCACGGTGCGGTAAG
>NW_015150676.1:1086223-1087456 GCF_000732505.1 Cyprinodon variegatus | reverse complement strand
TGATAAAAATACAGATATCACACGCTGGTTTAGAGCAGGTGGAGTAGCATGTCCTCAGAAGCCCCAGAGTGTAGGTTTTAGTGTAGAACTTTGTTGCTGCTTTGAATTTTTTTTATGAGAACCCAAGATTAAAGGAATTTGTCAATGACATTATCTTTATCCAGTAGTTCTTTAAACCTCTTGCTTATTATCATCCAATTTGAATCTGACTTTAAGATCATTGATATTATGAGCCATTTAGTTGATGTCCATCAATTCAAAAACTTTATATGAAGTGGCAGTCTGTTTTATATTTATTAAAATAACCCTTCTCTGTGTTGTTCCATTTGTAGATTACTAAAATAACATTCCTCCTGATCAAAATCACATTCCTAGACATAACTGTAATATATATTTTCTAAATTACATTTTTGCTGCGGAAACTGAGTTTCAGAAAGTAAGAAGAAAACTAGATAGGACTAGTAAGAATTAATCTTATTAATTTTATATATCAAGACATGCTCACAGATGTTAAGTGGCTGTTTTGATATTTATCACCTTGACTGAAAATTTATTTATGAAATCTGAAATACATTTCCCCCTCGCGACCCCACTTGGGACAAGCGTGTAAAGAAAATGGATGGATGGATGGATGGATGGATGGATGGATGGATGGATGGATGGATGGATGGATGGATGGAAATACATTTCTTCATAGTCAGAATAATACAAATATTGACCACTAACAATATGAATATGGAGATGTGAACTTAATTTAAAGACATCTAGAATGTTTATTCTAGATATAGGAGAATGTCATTTTTTTAAATGGTCATTTTAACAAGACAATGTTTTTTTTTTAGATATCAGAAATAAATATTCAGTTAAACTAATAAATATCAAAACGACTTGCCATAAATGGTGCATGGTTATTTCTTGAATGGTAGTGAATCAATGTATCTATTTAGGTTAAATCACCTGGCAGCAGGTGAAGATGAAGAATAAAAGTGTTCTAATAGATAGAACCTGTTCATCATCTCATGGGTTCCTCCTCAGTTTAATTCTGTGCCTTCTGTAATACTAACTGGCTGTTTCCAGCTGCTTTGGATGTTCTCATCCCAATAAATGGTCTTCATTAGTGGTTATAAGTCCCACAAAATAACTTCAAATGGAGTGAATCTTAACCCTAAAGTAATTCCTTTTCACCAACAGAATCGATGAATCTATTTATGTGGAATCTGAAAGCGATTTCAG
>NW_015150676.1:1079177-1086149 GCF_000732505.1 Cyprinodon variegatus | reverse complement strand
AACTATATCTGCTCCCGACCTCTATAGCTCTGGGGAGAATGTTACTATGGTGACTGAAGCAGAGGTTGAGGAAACTCTCTTTGTGAAATGGAAAAGTCAGTTTTCCTTATTTTAGGCTTAGAAAACTTAAGTTTTCAGAAGACCCTGGTATTTTTGTCACAAAGAAGATTAGGCGACATGAGTCATGGAACTAACATCCTCAGCGCAGATAAGCGTACAGTTGATTTGTTTCGCTGATAGGATCCTGATGTTTTTCTGTTTCGCTGTTTGTCCAGGTCTGATGCAGACAAGCTGTTTCAAACTAAAACTTAATTGAATATGATTTAATTGCTTAATTACTCCCTGTTTTTTAGTAATTAAAGTCAGTTAATTGCTCCTTGTAGAAAGTGTAAGGACACGCAGGTTTCAGGTGTGCAAGCTAAATTGCGTCATTCAAAGTAAAAATCTGTAACATTTTTTTTTTGACAGCTGTGATTGCCTTCATCTGTATGGCAGAACAACTCACAAGCAATCTTTAAATCTTTTGTGTTATAATTTTTTCTAAATATGGCTTAATGAAAGACTTGCCTTCACCTTCTCTGTAGCCATGGCGATGCTGATAGTGGAGGTACTTGTTACCCACAATTAAATTTTTCCACTCAATTTGTCGCATTTTATCCATGCATACTCTGTAAAATTCCGCGGCACACACCATGGTAAAATGAAAAAAAAAAATGCACTACCGTAAAAAGTTTACAGAAAAAAAAGAATAGTAGAAGAATATATACAGTATTTGGAGTTTAAATGAACAATTGAGCACTTGCCTAAAGGAAATATATCAGGAATAAGTACAATTTAATAACATTACAAATACTGTTCTGTATTTTAGAACCTGAAATTTCTGCTATAAATGTCTTTAGTACACATAAACCTACTCTGGTTCGTTTGGTTAGCCCACAGTTCTGGCAACAATTTCAGTTTCATTAGTTAGTGGAAAGGTACCCAGTTCAAACATTGTTCACATTGGTCTAACACATTTGTGTGTTTGTACAACTCCACTTGTATCTTTCTTACTCAGCAAAAAGCTGTTTTTCTTTAGATATATTTAAAAAATATGCCTTTTAAAAATATATATATATATACATAAAAATTCTTGGATTCCTCCTGTCCAAACTAACATACAGTTTTAGCCATTCAAAATTTACCCACTTTCCTTTATGATCTTTGGCTGGTCTTTGGTTGGTCCTGGGCTGGCCCTTGGCTGGTCCTGGGCTGGCCCTTGGCTGGTCCTGGGCTGGTCCTTGGCTGGTCCAGGGCTAGCCCTTGGCTGGTCCTTGGCTGGTCCTGGGCTGGTCCTTGGCTGGTCCTGGGCTGGTCCTTGGCTGGTCCTGGGCTGGTCCTGGGCTGGTCCTTGGCTGGTCCAGGGCTGGCCCTTGGCTGGTCCTTGGCTGGTCCAGGGCTGGTCCTTGGCTGGTCCAGGGCTGGCCCTTGACTGGTCCTTGGCTGGTCCAGGGCTGGTCCTTGGCTGGTCCTGGGCTGGCCCTTGGCTGGTCCTTGGTTGGCCCTTGGCTGGTCCTTGGTTGGCCCTTGGCTGGTCCTTGGCTGGTCCTGGGCTGGCCCTTGGCTGGTCCTGGGCTGGTCCTTGGCTGGCCCTTGGTTGGTCCTTGACTGGCCCTTGGCTGGTCCTGGGCTGGTCCTTGGTTGGTCCTTGGCTGGTCCTTGGTTGGTCCTTGGCTGGTCTTTAGCTGGTCCCCTACCATTCTTCACAATTCTTCAACATCAATCTTTGTACTAAAATGTTCTTTCTGTCATGATTTGTGGACATTAAGATCTAATGAGAAGCATCATATCCTGGCCACACCCTGTAATTCAGGGTATGACCAGGAGAGGGTGGAGTCAGTGTAAAAAAATATGAACACCCATTAGCTGGAAGTTGGAGGGGATTTTGCTGGGAGTTACAGAGAAGTGGGCTGACATTCGGCAGGCGTTTGACTGGGAAGGACCATTTTGAATGGCTGCTACAGTACTGTGAAAGTACAAGATTGTCATCCTTGGCTTCCTGACTTTGAGAGGTGTTGAGCCTTGGTCTACACCCTCTTGCAGCTGAACAAGATAAAACATGATTTTAAAACTTGAGTTAAGCACTAGATTCTGTGCAGGGGTGGCAGAGGTTTTGGATTATTTGGTCCTGTGTGGTTGGCTAGGAAAATCACTTGCAACCGACTTCTAAGTGGGGTGTATGACATTTTGCTTTATATTCTAAATAAAGCAGCCACTACTTCAAATCTATTACACGTTAAAATCCCTTTGAACTTATTTTGCATCTGCATCCAACTCTTACACACCTCTCCAACTAGTTGACATTTATGTACAGTTATCTAGAATTATCATACTTATTGCAGTAGGTAGAAAAGCTTTTACGCAGTCGCAGCCTCAAATGGTGCATATGGACCAAACATGTTTCAGGCTTCAAAAAGGCATGCACACCTCAAGTTGGGTGATAGAAATCATTCTAGATGTCCCAGACCCATGCATGAGCACAGTTTGGACAGCAGTGCACTGGGAAAAGTGGCCCTTTTTACTTCATCTCGGTTAGAAAGTCAAATGAAATAGATAGACTGACCCTGAAATCCCACATCGTTTTTTAACTGCCTCACTACTCTCCGTTCCAGACGTCTCTGCAAAGTAACGCCGGCCAAAATGAAAAACAAGTCTCTTAAAATAAGTCCCCTCAGGTCTGCTAGCTAATGTTGAGAATGCTGAAGCAGAGGAAGTGTCCACTGGGGATGAGTATGCTGTGAGCTGCTTACTGCCCCCTTACTGCAGAGGATACATTGCGATGGAATTTCAAGCTGTAATGGCAAAAGTTGATTGCTGTTACTGATAAGAATAAGGATGCCGTAACTGAGGATAATGGGGAAATGATGAGTTACTCTTATGCAAACATTGGAAGATGGAGGTGAAGAGTTAATTAACTTCAATATTACATTCAGTAACTTCAGCCCATATGAAAATTTTCCCCAGTTGAAAAGAAAAGACTGGGATATGAGTGAAAGGTTAAGAATTTAATGCCCAGAAGAGAACATCCACTTTCTTCAATTTGTGATTTGTTGTGTCCTTTTCTTTGTGTTATCTAACGTTGATGAAAACATGCTGAACCAACCGTTAACTTGGTAAGGATTTGGACTAAGGTGTGAATTAAGTTAAGGAATTGAGGTATGCCATGCACTGGAAAAATGATCTAAAAAATAAGTAATTCCACTAAATTCTTAAGTGTATTTACCTTTAATTTGATTAGGTAAATTACATAGTTTGCTAATGGAAGGAGTATTTTTACTCTTAAAATAAGATAATTAGATAACATGCACTTGAAATAATACAGGGCAATTGTTTTTTTCTTATTTTAAGTGTAAATTGCTCCATTGGCAAAATGTCTCTTTTACCTCCTCAATTCAAGAACAAATGCACTTATTTTAAGAAACAATGACTTTTTTTTTTCAGTGTGCTAATATTTAGAATTAAGTTTCTTTACAGGATTAGGGCATAGAAAGAAAAAGACATTAAATAGAAGTCAACGCCTGGTCCTCTCTACATATTGCACAACAAGAAGGTGTGTGTGTGTTAGATGTGTGGTTGTGTGTGTGTGTGTGTGTGTGTTCTGGAGTTCAAAGGCAACGGCAGTCAAAGGCCTCCTACAGAGTGTGTCAAACTAAGAAATCTCTCTGAACTGTGAATTAACAGCATCTCCCAATCGTTTCTCTTTTGTTTGCAGTGCACCTCTCTGCATACTGTTCTCATTTCCTTCATTTCTACTTCTTTAAATTTTTGCCCACTTTATTTTTTGGCCTACTTATTTCTTTTCCCGCATTTATTATGTAGCTACAAGAGTCATACTCTTTAGTATTTTCAAACATGCATTGGTCATGTTGGGAAGTGTCAGATTGGCAGGCAGCAACATAGCTGTTCAATAATTGAACTTCAAACATATTTTTAATTAACACTAGTCAGGACCTAGCCGAACAGTCCAAACAGGTATGGAGGTATCATTTTCATTTATATATTGTCTGTATGCTTCTATAATAGATATTAGACATGATTCCCAAAAGCCAATCAAAACATCTCTGTGGGATTATGTAGCACCTTTTTAACTTCACCTTACCTTACTTACCTTATCTTACTACCTTACCTACCTTACCTTATCTTTCCTTACCTTACATACCTTGCTTACCTTACCTTACCTACCTTAACTTATCCTACTACCTTACATTACCTTACACACCTTACCTACCTTACCTTATCTTACCTAACTTATGTTACCTTATCTTACCTTACCTTATCTAACCTTACCCTATCTTACCTTATTTAACCTACCTTACCTTATCTTACCTTATCCTACCTTATCTGACCTTACCTTATCTTACTTGCCATATCTTATCTACCTTACCTTCCCTTATCTTACCTTACCTTATCTAACCTTACCCTATCTTACCTTATTTAACCTACCTTACCTTGTCTTACCTTATCCTACCTTATCTGACCTTACCTTATCTTACTTGCCATATCTTATCTACCTTACCTTCCCTTATCTTACCTTACCTTAAACCAACATTCCTCAGTGATTATAGACATGATGCTCAGACTCTTTACACAAATATCTTGGAGAAAGTAAGGCCTCAACAAAATGTACCGATGCTGGTTCAAGACTTTGTAGCTTTATTTAACAAACAAACAAAAACAACAGTAATGATGCAACACATAGGTCCCTTTGGTCTCGACCTCCAGACCCACATGGCACTGCGTATGAAATAAAAACAACAGCAATAATCTGATGGATTCAACATCTCAGACGGTATAAAATGTTGTCATTGCTCATGATGACGGTTAAATCTATGGTGAGAATGTTTACAAAGCTGTGGTTCTTTGATTATTGCTGCCTTTGATACATTGCTCTTAATAAAGTTAACATCAGATCAGCAAACATCAGCTATAAAGAAACATCAGCTAGCAAAGAAATAGGTTTTTTTTTGTATGATTTTCAACTATAGTCCATGAGAATTAACAAAATTCTAATGGGATTGAAATACATCTTCAGTGGCTTTGGATGTTTAGTTTTCTGTTCTATTAGTAAAAATCTGATTTGAAGCCTACGCTTGTCCTGATTGTCGTAGTTTTAGGCGGGTTAAACATTGCCTAGCTCTCTTTACTTTCTTTATTATTTGATTTGAGTGGAAATGTTGTGCATATTACCAGTTAAATGCAAATAAAATAGGTGTTAAAACATTTTTCATAATATTTCCTTGTAGTAAACATTAGACTTAAATTAATTGACAGAAGACTTCAAGGTTGGAAGTCCTCTTCCGATTTTAAAAGCTTACTATCATTCAGAAAATATGCAGCATAGAGTAAAAGTAGCTTTGCAAAGCTTACTGTCAGCATAATTATCTCCTTTCCACAAGGATACACTTCATGTCTTCTGTCTTCTTGTCAGTATGAGATAAAAAAAGAACATGTTTCAGGTTAGTTTAAATGTCTGCGATCTTACATTTTCAGCAGATGAAATAACTGTTTGATTTGACTTACAACGAATAAAGGTCTAAATTATTATTGCCCTATAGACCGGATAAGGCCCTTTTGCTGCACCAATTGTGTTTCTTTAAAATAAAGAAAACAATCACTTTATTTTTCTGAAGAATTTTTTTGTTTTTAATTTAAACACACAGAAGTGGTATTAATCCTGCAACATTACAATATCTGTTTGAGGTTGTCTTATTAATGTTGGACTCTCATCCAAGATTTATTTAATTTAGAGACATATTTCATTAACCGTGCATCAGAGATACCATGACATGGATTGTGAGTGAAACTTCATTGATGGCTTAAAAAATAAAAAGGATTCATTTCTATACCAGAAAACTGAACAACAGAGATGATGAGGAGGAGCTTAGCACAAACATTTCAAAGAAGAGACATCAATGACGTCTGCTATCATCCGTTAATACATTTCTATGCAGAGTGCTTCCCAACAGTGATCAGAGAGCAGTGATTTATTTTTTAGCTTTCATTGAAACCAAAAGCTCAGCTCTCCAGCTGCACCTCATATCTTCAAAATGTCTCAGAGAAGTTAAATGTCAGTAGGAAAGAAGTGCATTTCCAGTATTTGTCGGCCGGATCCAGTTATTCACTCACAACTTAACCTAGACTAGCAAACCGTAACAGAGAGATTTAGACAAAATTGTAATGAATTTCATTATGATAGAAGATGAAAAATATAAAGGTATATAAGCTTTCATTTATATTTTATTAATTGACCTATTTGAATAAAAATATACCGTCATGGTAAAAAATCATAAAATTTAGCTGCTACAATCTATTCTATTGCCACAGGTTGATGAAATCAGTACGTCGGCATGCAGACTGCTTTGAAGAATGGGCTTTTGCAAAAGAATTGGTCATTTTCATGATCCAAGTGAATTTCAATGAGTCTTCAGTGCTCACCAACTTCTGACGTCCATCAAGCTTCATGTGGCCTTCACATTAGGCCAACTGTGCATGAAAGAATTGATGGTTGCACAGCTCTATGCGCAGAGCAAAGAGCTAGATGCGATGGCGTAAAGCAGCAGTTCCCAGATTCAGCCAGCGGTTTAGTCGTACAGTGTGAGCAGTAGCCGCGTGCAATGACTACAAAAATCTACAAAATGTACGCCGGGCTTAATGAGGAGATGTTCACTCTGAGCTCATCCTTTAGATTAGAGGAAATCTGCAGTTAATCTGCATTCAATTTAGTATAAAGATTAGGGCTGAACGATTTGGATAAAAATCTAAATTGCGATTGTTTTTAATCAAAATGAGATCGCGATTTTATATCATTTTCTTTTCCACTAACCCCAAGCTTATGGATATTTGACCTCCGGGCTTTCGGTTTTTGAAAGCTTGCTTTCCCAGAGTCAATTGTTACAGTACTTTACTGTAACCATTGTGTGAAAAAGTGTTTAC
>NW_015150676.1:1071886-1078665 GCF_000732505.1 Cyprinodon variegatus | reverse complement strand
CTGTGAGTTTTTCAGATTGAATTGCATTTTGTTAAATTGTTGTATTGCGATTATTGTACAGCCCTAATCATACTATTCTTTCTGCACATTTTTTTCATAACCACACAGTGTTTCTGCCTATATCACAGCATTTGATAGCGCAGGATAGTCTGATTTTATTTTGACTGAAATTCAGAACGTGTTTCTGAATGAGCGTCTCTTTAGAGCGCTGCTCCTTGATAATCAACCAATATAATAATCAACCAGGTGAGGGGCGACTTGCTGTCGCTATGGTGGATGCTGACCTTATCAAGTCATATTTTTCCTGAACTCTGTCCTCTGTGAAATGAGCTTGTAGGTAGTAAGTAATAGACTTCTTAACTCTGTTGCAATCAGACCATTTCTCAGTGGATTCCTCCAACTCTAGATTTTATAACCATCCTTATCTATTTTAATGGGAACATAATGAGAAACATAATTGGATACATGATGTTTTGTTTTCACCTTGCAATGAAACATTAACCATGTTAATTTTGTGAAATTCGCCAGCCAGATACGCTAGTTCCACCAGCCTTGATAAGTTGTGTTGCAGCGTGGAATAATATAGCGCAGACGACGCTTCAAAATTGGGCATAAATCAAAAATATCTGCAACAAGCTAACTGCGACACACTGCTGCAGGAGGATAACCAGACCTTTAAGGTGCACAGTTCTTTGCTTACCGCCAGAAGGGTGCAGAAAGTACAGACTTGCCTCACTGATCTGTTGGGTTATAAGTTCTATAACTGACCACTTTAACAGACCAAGATATTTTGGATAGGTTCATGCTCCCAACCTTGTAGAAACCATTTTGCTATCAGTGTATTTTGTTCCAACATGCCAATAGACAAAGCAATGTTGATGAAAAGCAAGTTAAATGTGGAAGAACTTGAATGATCTTACACACTGGAAAAACGATCAAGAAATAAGTAAAAATGCCTTAAATCAAGTGTATTTACCCTTAATTTGAATTAAGAGGAAATTGTGAGCAAGATCTTCTCATCCAACATCAGTGCCCGATGTCACACATTCAGTATGGCCTCTTTTCACCATTCATTGTAAACAATGCTGATTTATCTGATCCTCTAAGGTGCTTTTTCTCTGAAGTTGTTTAACAGAAACTAATGACAGTATCTAAAGATCAAGAACCAAGTTTTTCCTGCAGGCTCAGTCTTCTTACTCTTCGTCAAATTTGGTCTCCAGTCATTAAACACAGGGCATGTGCAATCTTGCCATGTTTGTAAGGTCGTTATACTCAGCCACTTGGCCTCATCCTTGTGTTTGCCTCTACCTGTCTTGGGAAAGGTGTGAGCCGTGGAGATTGTCATTATCTCCTCTTTTTTTCATCCCTTTCTTCACCTGGGTCTAAATCCCACATATGTGTTACCAGTGTCAGATGTCTTGGGTTGATAACATTTACTTTATAGCTTCCTATCTCATGTTGTTCCGTCAAATAAAACTTTCCCTACATGTTTGCTGACCTCAACTTAGAGTTTTTCCTTTCTCTTTAAAGACATTCACGTGTCGTCCACATGTGTCGGGTTTAATCAAGTTAAGTCAACAACAAAGAAGTTGGTCTTCCGGAAATATTGAGAGTTAACTTTAAAACTTTACCTGACTTCCCTTGATACTTTTACCTCATTGCACGGCTCTGCAGAATGGCCTACATGTTTACACATAACTGAAATCAATTAGAGACAAAGAAATTGAAGGTTCTCATCAAACTTAATACATTTATTCAGGTAACATCTGGTTATTTAAATTTGGATACAACTAAATGGGGTACTGCAGTTTTCACTTTGTTTTTATTTCAGTTCGATTCAGTTATATTAAGATTTATTCAACAAATGACACTATTGGGATTTTGTTGTTGTAATTTAATACTCTAAATAGACTAATTACACACATACTGGTGTTTTATAACCTATTATTGTCCATATCAGGCTAATAAAATACGTATTTTAGATTAGAATATTTACCAGACAAATAGACATTTTAATAAACAAAGGTGTGCTCAATAAAAAGTATTCTTCATGTGTGCTAAAAGGTTGTTATTCTGAAGAGAGGAGACCTGTTAGCAGTAGTAGCTAGCCAATAAAGAGCGCTAGGGTGCCGCTCCACTCACCATTGGGTTAGTCGGGGAGTGAGTGACTCACCTTGGTTAAGACATAAAAAAGAAATATAAAATAAATTATAAAATAAAAATATTTTGAAATATATCAATATATGTATTAGATGTACAAGATAAATATTTATTCTTTAATGATGAATAAAGCTGTTTTGTCATCAGATTGGTGACGTATTTCTACCCTGAGGCGCAAAAATCCTCACCTATAGAATCTGGTTAAAAGTCCTCCATGCGCAGTAGCTCTTCTTCAATGCTAAAGATAGGAGCATCCTGGGGAGCAGCTCTCCTGCAACCAGAGCTGACAGCAGCTTTATTTGCACACCACCTCCTGCCACAGCGCTGACGTCACAGTGGTCTGTTTGAAAGCGCGGCTGATTGACAGGTTTATAGAATTATTTAGCTCCAAGGCTTGGCTAACTGCATGCAGCGAGGCTAAAGCTTTATCCTGCTTTCCCTGCCAATTTTTCAAATGTCAGTAACTGATCAGGTATGGATAAAGACATCTAGGACTGATTTAAAGCACTTTGCAGAACATTTTATGATCTTAATTTTTTGTTGTTGGCATTCATATAAACATACTGGTGTGATACCTGTTTGATTGGTTTTTGGTTACTGGAGAAAACCACTAGCCGCCACTGGTTGTCAGAATGCATTTAATTTTAATAATCTAACTTGCTGAAGTTCAAACATACTAAATGTATCCCACATAATGTTGTGTCTTAATGATGTCACATTTTTCGTGAATTATACCAGCCCCTCTTGCAGCAAAGTACAGAGAGAACATGACACTGTAGCCCCCATACTTCCCAGTTGAAAAGGTCTTCCCAGGCTTCCAATCTTCCCCTTTTTATTCCAAATGGAACAAGGGTTTTCATACATAAACATTTATATTTCGTTTTTTTCAGACCACAGGACATTTGTGGTAAAAAGTCTTTTTTGGGATTTGCAGTCTGACACTTTATGTTGCTTTTGGAGTAATGGCTTCTCTCCTGCTCAAAAGCTTTTGTTATCATGTCAGCAGGAGACTTATTTCTCTGTGGATATTTACACCCTTGGACTTTTCCTTCTTAACTGGGTTAAAGCAAAACGCTTTTTGCACCTAAATGTTAATCTCTATGAAACAGAATTACTTCCTGCCAGGAAGTCCTTCCCATGGTGTTTACCATTGATTATAAATGTTTGAGTTTTTAAAACTGTTTACTATTTAAGAAATAAAACATTTAATCCTTTTCTGAATGAGCTCTATACTGGTGGGTTTTCTAAAAACATAGTTAACTTCTGTAATTGGTGCTTGTGGTCATTAAATAGCTGTTAGTAATTTTCTGACAGCAGTAAAAAGGAGTATATTGCAATTTAAAACACATGAGGTGCAACCGTTCCAGAGGATTTGTGGTCTAATATGAACTGTTGCATTTCCTGTCAAATTCACAAAAAGATATCTAAAACTCAGAGTCTGACCTTTATTTCCAAACAACTCTCTTATTCATTCATTGTAATCAAGCATTTCCAGAACAACCTATTCTCAAAAAACAATATTTAGCTGAATACATTTATAAACATGCTATGAATGTTGCTTTAAAAACAACACAGAAACAGTATTGTGTGTAAAAGGAAATTGAGCTCAGTGTCACTACCCAATCTGTAATGGAAGCATGACCCGTATCATCAGCTCACATGTGCGACCAGATATTCATCCAGGTCGCCATAAATAATTTAATCATGGTACTAAAAGTACTTCTTTCTATCATAAAATCACTCAAGAATGCTTATACATATCTTTCCATTTTTTGTAGGACTTTTCTGACACATTAAACAGCTTGTCTGACGTCATCATCAGACATGCCCAGTGTGGTGCGACAAAAATCTGGTTACACCATTTTAGTTGTTTTCCTTCCTTAGAGCACTATTTATCATAAGGTTAACATAAAAGTTACAGAGAGATCTGTACCATGCTACCGGTACAGATCGGGTAGTTTGCTTCATTTTTACCACAGAAGTTGACAGGTGTAAATAATAATGAGAATCACTGCTTTTAAAAGAAAAAAAATGGTTCCTCTTGTTAATAAAGGGTCTAATCTTCCACTGGTTAGCCAGTGCTCTGTTTTGTATATTTACATTGAAGACAGCAGTACGCTTGAAAATAACACTGATAAAACTTTTACCAATATTGACATGTTATACATCTTTAGAATAATTATCCACTGTTCAACTGCCACGTTCATTTTATGGAAACCATGAGCACCAAAGCACAATCAATAAAGATCTAGCAGCAGGTTAAATCAGAATGTTTAAAATACACCTTCTGCCTCCCACCTTTAAAGCGATCCTGATGCCGTATCATAAATCCAGTCTGAATTCCTTATAGCTAATGCTAACAGTCTGGCTAATTACCATAGTTTACACAAACTTTTCTGGTCAACGTTGGGTGTGTTTGTTTTCCTCAACTTCCAGTCTACAAAGCAAAAGTATCCCCGCCCCCACCCCCGATTTTAGAAACGACGCTGGGGACAGCCCTTGAAGCGTTAAAGCGTTCCCTCTCAGCTGCCTTCTTTATGCATACTTCCCCTCATATTACGCTCATGAAGTTGGGCTGCTATTGGTTAAGTGTTTGCAATGTTTGGCTCTCTAGCCAATTAAATTACCTTTAAAACAAGGGAAAGCATGACAACTTTGAATAGTGCAGCCCGGATATAATGCCTGGCTTAAACGGCACACAGACACATCAGTGACTGGATCATTGCACACTGTTTGGTAAATAGATGGAAAGTTATAAAATATTCCCGTAAAAAATATTTTGTGCCTGTCAAAATGCTCCTTTGTGATTTTTTGGGTAAAATCGTTGTGTAAAAGCAATAAGCACAATTTGGCATAATGTGAAGTTAAAAGTCCCAGAGCTCTGGAACTGTTATACCTTCAGGTCTTAAATTTTCCTGAGTTGCTGTTGACATAATGCAGAAGAAATGTAAAACAATGACACATGCTGTTAGAGGCTCGGAACCTTGGACCCAATATTCAAAGCACACAGATCTGGATGATTTCAAACAGGCTTTTATTTTAACAGTTTAAGTTTATTTTAACAGCTGGGGGTGGATTTACCAAATCCTCTGCAGGAATAGAAACTCAGGTCAGTGACTTAGAATAAAGGACTGACAAAGACTATCTGTAGAGTTACTGACTTGGTTCTGAGTTCCATTCAATCCCAGAGGAAGGAAATTAATCCGAACAGGAGATTAGTCCTCAGCTAGCGGCGGATGCCACCCCCAGAGTTCAGAGTGAACTGAAGCCAGGGAGTAACAGTGTCCGTGAGGGAATATTCAGAGCCGTAGTAAAAGCAGAACAAGGTTTACAGACCACAAGATCAGAGAGCCAAGGAGTTACCGGAGGGGAATTCAAGCCGAGGTCAGAAGAACAGTCCAAGTTCGGTAAGCCGGAAGAATCCGGGAACGAGTCCAGAACAAACAAGACTAAAAGAGCAGACTGGGCAAAGCAAAACTCAGGAATCCAATAGGCAGAAACAGGTCAGATTCAGAAAATCAGAACAATATTAAGAACGCTAGAGTATCTCTCACCAAACACCTCGAATAATCTGGCACGGGTAGTAGGCAAACAGGCAGCATAAATAGTAGCAGGAACCAGATGGACAAGATGAATGTAATGAGCAGCCTTGCCACTTAGACAGGTGACCAGAGTAAATGAAAATGCCAACTCTTAGCGCCAAGAACATGACACATGCCTATTTTCAAGATTGTCTTTGTCGCTTCTATTCAAAAAATCAACTATGAGTCATGTTTTAACTGCTGCAGTTTGGCTTTGTTTTAGTCCCACTATTTTCATTTGAATGTCCAGAAATTAAAAGGTGTTGGCTTTCAAATTATGTATCACACATGTAACTTGGGCTTACAGCTCCTTAGTCATTTGCATTTATATTTGGGTATGCAAGAAGGCGAGGATTACTTCAATTTAGGTGGGTGTTATTAAATATCTTAATCCAAATGTAGTGTATTTCTTATCAGTTTTAGCATCACCCCAGATGATAAGCATGATTCAGAGAGAGCATAAACAAATCGGGGTCAGTACTTTTATGAGCCAGCTTGGCCTGCGTATCAATAGTGGATATTTTCTCAGATTGAGTCTTTCACTTGATACCTGTATACCAGGGATGGGCTAATCAAAACTTTGAATTTTCGACTCCTGACACTTTTAAATATGTCCCTGCTCTGACACACCAGAATCAATCAGTAATTGGATGATTAGCTTTACTCTGGAGAACGTGCATACTGAGGATGAGGTCCATCCATGGCATTCAGGTGTGCTGGACAAAAGAACATTCAAAGTTGCAGAACACCGGTGTTCTGTCAGATGAGTATACAAGGTCAGACCAGCATACCCATAGTCAATACCTGTTCATCCCTTTAGTTTATCCCTTTAGTTTATCCCTTTAGTGTTGTACAAAAAATAAACTTTAAACTACCTCAACAGGTGTGTATCCCTTTAGTCACGTAAAAAAAACAACAACAACTAATTACTTACATTTGGGTGTTATTGAAGCATATGGTGATCTCACCTTAAAGGAATAGTACACCCAAAACATGATTAGCCTTCATTTTCTACTCACCCCCATGCTGAACAACACT
>NW_015150676.1:1069414-1070449 GCF_000732505.1 Cyprinodon variegatus | reverse complement strand
GTTGTTCAGCATGGGGGTGAGTAGAAAATGAAGGCTAATCATGTTTTGGGTGTACTATTCCTTTAAATTGTTTTTTTTTGTAGTTTAAATAAAGTTTAAAGTCTATTTTTTGTGCAAAACTAAAGGGATAAAAGCAAATCTGACATCTTGTGCATGCATATTGATTATAGGTATGCTGGTCTGACGGGGTGTGCTCATCTGACAGAACAGTGGCCCTCAAAAACCTGAGGTTCCCATTCCTGCTGTAGAGCCTGCATAGCTCTGTTAATATCCACGTATATAAATAATCACAACAGTCTTCTGTGATAAAGAACAAAAGAACAAAAATTACACTGTTTAGTTTTAGAAAATAAAAACAAAAGTTGTTGAATGAGCAGCATGTATGTGGACTGCGTCTTAAACATAATTTTTTCAATGCTACATCACTGATATTCAGGACAGGGGAAATGATCATGTTGTGGGAATTGGAAGGGTTTGTTCCAGTGTTCAGCGCTTAGAAAACAGTGTTTTTATTAAACTAAACAAAGCAAATGTGATCATGATCCTGCATTAAAAATTTCAATTCTAATTATTCGTTTAACAAAAAAAAGAAGAAGAAAAGAATCCATCTGAGACTGACAGGTAATATTCATGTTATGATCACCATTATCATCATCAAGGTTCTCCATCATCTGTTATCATCATCAGTCTACTCTAAACTGTTGGGTAATGAGCTCATAACAGCATGAGGATGATTGCAAAGATACACACACACACTAACACATGGTTTATTCACTTAGTGAGGACATTTCATTGATTTTCATTTATTCTCAATCCTTTTGGCTAAGGAATAGAGGACTCAAATGCATGACCCGACACTGTGGAATCAAGTTCAAGATTCTTTTAATGCACTGGGGGGTCAAACACCAAAAATCCATTGCCAGCAGGAGTATCAAAAACAGAGGCAAGGGAATATCCAAAAACAACCATGGTCAAGAAATCAATAGAAGGCTAAGTTCAAATAAAAAAAAAGCTGAAATGCCGGACTCAAAGGAC
>NW_015150676.1:1036059-1067730 GCF_000732505.1 Cyprinodon variegatus | reverse complement strand
CCTCTTTGATATGGGATTTAAATGACAGGTCCTGATCGAAAATAACACCAAGATTTTTTAAAAAGAAATTGTGGGAGGACCAGCCAATGGCCAGCTGAGGACCAGCCAAGGAAATTGGGGAAATTTTGAATGGCTACTAGTGTATATCTTCAACCCTAAACTTAACCATTACTGGTATATACCTAACCTTAACCTAAGCCAAATTTTTGTACTAAACTTAACTCATAGTGGGGCTTTATCTACAAAAATAAAAATGTCTTCACTTTACATCAACGTCCTAATTTTACAGGTAGAATATGAAAATAAGTTCTGACTTGGCCACTTACAGAAAGAGACGCTAAGCTAAAGAGCTGGCATGTTTTTTGGCATGGCGTCTCCTTCCAAGGGGCCTTCAATATCAGTTTTTATTTTGTCTTTGTTCTTCTCTGCTGGTTGCATTTCTATGATGCCTCTTTTATTGCCATTAATACGCACTTGAAATGCAACAATGCAGTGGCATATGCAAGAAGAGAAAACAACATCCTCCAATGTCCCCTCTGTACTCGATACTCACACAAAGACACACGGATACACACCAGTGGGTTCACTATTACTGGCCTGATGTGTTCAACCCCCCTGTGGTGGTACCCCCTCTGTTTTTTGGCTGTTCAAACAAATGCCTTCTATCTCACCATCTAGCCACTCAAGGACACCTTTTCTTACACAAATGCAGTCCACACACATACTTGCAAGCATGCACAATATAGCAATCAAGTCTCTTTCCTTTGTGGCATTTCTTTGAGGAATATTACTGG
The DNA here is from genome assembly GCF_000732505.1 of Cyprinodon variegatus. Lineage (NCBI taxonomy): Eukaryota > Metazoa > Chordata > Actinopteri > Cyprinodontiformes > Cyprinodontidae > Cyprinodon > Cyprinodon variegatus. The sequence continues at coordinate 1,066,936 of NW_015150676.1, read as the reverse complement.
CTTCTTCTCATCTCTGCTTCAGAGAGATGACTTGAGAAACACCTATCCCACTGCTCAAGTATTCACTCATTTTAAGATGCTGAGAGGACCATTGAAGTGTGTGTGAATAAAAAAATAACTTTTTCTTTCACCTTTGTTTTGTTTAAGAACACCTTCATTGTTTTAAATAATATTCTGTCTGGTTACATATACTGAGCCTCAACTGACCTAATAAAACATAACTAATGCAACAGCCTGCAATCATTCGACAAAAGCAAAGACAGAGCATTAATAGAGCAGGAGAACGGCTTTAGCTGTTCTACAAGCAAGAAACAAATGAGCCAAAGACAAAAAATAAATAAAATGTAAAAGCATCTTGAATTAATCTTTTCAAAACCGATATGTGCAAGAAACTGATGCTGTGTAATTAGCTTGGTATGAACCACCAATATTTATTTATTTATTTATTTTTATTATTTCTCATGTGCTTTGACTCCATCATCAACTGCATGGCGTGCTGCTTTTAAATGATACCAAAACATAGGGCTTCTTAAATGGGCCACAAAAAGTTGTTGTTTTTTCTGCGCTCCCTTGTGTTCAAAGACCAACCGTCTGTGGTTCTATAAATGTACGCTGCTGAATTGATTTAGAAAACGTTACAGTTGTTTTACTTTAAGGACTAGGCCAAAAAATAGGGTCGTCTCCACAGGGGTTGTTTTTTCAACACAAAACCAACTGCTTAATGAGAAGATACAAGTCTCTGCTCAACTGCTTGTGAATTTTTATTTATTCATAACCTCAGGATTTTGAAAATAAACCCATTCCATCCAAAAGCATATCTAAAAGCATGCCTGATTTTTTTGCAATTAGTGTTCTACTTTTTAGAGCTCAGAATTGTTTTATTACCTGTATGGTTTTAAGCGTATCCACTGAGGTGAAGTTTGTGTTTGTAAAACGTCTCAGATTTTTTCTGTTAGTGACAGGAGAATGAATTATTATGCAGTTTAAAACAACTTAATCATTTTCTGAAGATTTTCCAAGAAGAGGTTTTGCCAAATATTAGATAGAGACTTCTTTGGTTCCATAAATGTTCCTAGCTAAATGTATGTGGAAGTTGTACTGTTGATCACACGGAAACAGGTCATATGTTTCTGCAGTGGATCCTCCTTCATTACAAGACTGACGTCTAAAAATTAAGTTGATGTAAAACTACAGCAAATATATAACTTTAAACATTTCAGTTTAAACTAAATCCACTGCAACCTGAGAGATGCGCTTTGTTTTAAATGTGCTTTTGAACTAGAGCTGAAACGATTAATCAAATTAATCGTGATTGATTAATGAAATAATCGTCAACTAATTTAGTAACAGATTTATCGTAAACTGGAGTAAAGAGACTGTAAAACGTGCCTTCAGCTGATAGAACGACCCATTTAAAGCAGGAATTGTAGCAAGATTGTGAGAGAATATATTAACATTTTGTATTTAAGATAAAAAAAAATGTTTTCATCTGTCAATATGCTCTATCCAGAATTCCTCAAGTGGAAAAGTTTGAGTTTCACCCAGTTTAATTTTGTAAAAGAACTTCTTTAAGGATCCTTTGGCTATCTGATTATTAATTGAAAAAACAATCAACAGATTATTCGATTTGCTAAACAAACGTTAGTTGCAGCCCTGGTTTGAACCTTGCCACTCATGTTCTCAGCTTCATCATATCCTGTTCAATAATATTGTCTAACTGTGAAATGATCTAGATTGTTTAATATAATCTTTGTTAAGGTCTCACCAGTGGTATCAGTTGTAAAGATGAGGAAAGAAATGTCCTTATAAAATGTAAATCGTCCTGAATTGCAGTCACTATCCATATAGTGCACCAAAAGATCGATCTGTTCTTAATTACTGATGTCAGCTGTTTCATCTGACAGGAGAAGAAAACATGAGGCTCTTTTGCATTTTCCAAGAAGTGTTCTGAATCTCTTTCCCACAATTTCAATTTAATTCAGTTTATTTACACCATCTATCTTTCTTAAGGCACTTTACAGAGACTGTCAGAATGGTTAGGAAACCAGTTGATTGCATCCAGTCATTGATTTGCAGGACATGCTCCTCATGGATGAGCTTGTGCAGATGACCTGAGCATGCATTTTGTTGTCGACCCTTCAGCAATCCCTCACATTGAACATGTATGTAGCGCCAGTGGAGAGGAAAAACTCTCTTTAAACGGGAAGAAACCTCCAGCAGAACCAGCCTCAGTGTGAGCGGCCATCTGCTAACTACTTTTTATTTTTTATTTTAATTGAATTGTTTTCTTGTTGCAAGTTTCTGTTGTTCAGAATGCTTCCGCAGCCTTTTCTTCCTGGCACCAAAATATTTGGGTACAGTTTTTTTTTATTTATTTACTTTTTTTTTATGTTGCATTGAGACTCTTTTCACCATCCAACAAAGTCATTTTTGTGCCTTTGGACAAAAAGACAGAAAATAAAACTTTTATATTGCAAATTTCTATTGCTTCTAAAGATCGCTCAGTGAAGAAAGAGGGTAGTTTAGTGCTGACTGTAAAACTACTCCAACTATGAGAATTACAATCCTATGTAGTTGTTTGATTCTAATTTAATCTGCATTCATTAGTAGCTGCTTAAGTTTGTCCACCGCAGCATACGGTAAAATAGCATTCTCAATTTGACTGTCAGGTTGCATTCTGGTATGTTTGTTTTTTGGATATAACCAGACCTGTAGGCTGTTTCACAAAAACAAAACTTCTTAAAAGTAAGGTCTAAGTAAGGCTCATATATGTAAATAAATATGGATTGTAACAGGAGAACATAATACATTTTTAATTTTGGCTTAGTGCAGTGAGGATAACAAACTGTTACTGTCACATCTATGCTATATCTGCTCCTCAAAACACTAAAAGCTTGGTTTAATGGTAATTGAAACCTGAAACTTGATTTTGATGAACATCAGTACGACCTTTTTAAAGTTTAAAAAAAAATAAAGATCATATAAAAAGTGAGAGGTGATTTTGTTCTCTTTCAGACCCTTAAATCTTTTCTCATTCTTCTCATTGTCTTCCCCTTTTCAATTCACTCTGGCCGTGGAAATTTTTCTGGCCTTAATCTTTGCCTATTTCTGCTCTCAATTGGCCGATCTTTGTATAATGTGAATAGCGTCTGACGCCAAGCTAGACAAAAGGTGCTGTCTAACACAAACAATAAGCAGAAAGGTAGACATCTTTGTCTGCTTCAAGCACACAGCTTGTGAAAGAGGCTGCAAACACTTGTTTGTAAGGATATAAATATTTATTTTACCACAGTTTCTTTTTAACCTTCGTTGAGCTCTAGAAATACTTTTACTTTACAATACTTTTAGAGTCTGTAGCAAAACTATTTCTATGGCTTAAACTTTTTTTTTTTTACTTTTCTCTCTGTTTCAACCACATACTTTCATGCATTACACTACAAATTATTGTGCTCTTATTAAGATAAAAAAAACAAAGCGAACAAAAAATTTGTAGATAATTGTTAATCTTGTTTTAAAACATAATTTCAAATTTTGAGTGTTGCTTATGCTTATTTTTAGATATTAGACTTAAATCAAGAAATCTTGTTAAGTAAAATTAACTTGCTGCATGGACGGATAATTTATCTTAGTGGTTTCATTTAATTTCACTGAGTGGCTTTTCTTTCAGATTTAACTTTTTTTTATTTAAGACACCCTTAAATTGCAGTAGAATAAGGAATATATTCGAAAGGCCAACAAAAACTGGAGCATAATTTTAAAGGCAAGGCAGGTTTATTTGTACAGCACAATTCTGTACAAAGACAATTCAAAGTGGTTTACATGAATGAATCACTAGAATGTGGTAAGTTAGGTAACAAATACAAAAACAGGAGAAAACAAGAGGTCAGCCCCCCCCCTACACACAGTCTGACCAAAGATTTACATAATTTAAAGACTCATATGGCATTTAAGCTTTGACAAACAAACCACAGGCAGCCAAATGGGCTAAAGGCATATGAGTTTGACTGTAATGAAATTAAATTGGACTCTTTTAACTGACAGTTGGATTAGGACTCAGAAAGCTGCATTCAGTCTAAAATTGCCTAAACACGGGCTTACACTGTGCCATTTTTTTACCCTTTTCATCGACACTTTCGTGCAAGACTTTTCCGATCGGCCCGACTTTCAGCCTGATCGTGCGTCGTGTAGCATACGATCTGGAATCATAAGGTCGGGAGAAAATCAAACGTGTTTGACCGTCGTTGGCAAATCACTCCATGGACAAACAAGGATTCTTCTTCTTCTTCCTCTCAGAGGAAAACCCAGCAGCATGGCGGGGACGCAAAGAGTGAAATGGAGTTCTTCCTGTAAAATTGACAGACCGTAGTAGTCATGTTTGCTCAGCCATGTCTTTGTCCAAACACGTCGTCGCCTTTTCTTTTCAAGGCTTTCAGCACAAAATTGCACAAATTGCCAAGGCAGCGCTTTTCACTCGCTGTGAGCTTCATATTCCTCTTTAACTCATTAGGCTTCCAGATAGAGTAGCTAGATGGAGTAGCTCCATCTCACCACGGATGAGTCCCACATGGTTTTTAGACTTATGGTGTGAGCAGGTAGATCGCACCAGAGTGTGATTTTTTCAACTTTTTTTAGAATGACTATGACCTGGATGACTGAAAATCTTCACCAGCGCCTGTATTATTGGTGTCAGAGCTCAGTCTGTATTGCCGGCAGTAAGTCAGACTTGTTTCCTGTGAGAGTTGGACTTCAACAAGGTTGCCCCGCATCGCAGATTCTATTTAGAAACATTTATGGACAGAATTTCTAGGTGCAGCCAAAGGGTTGAGTGTATCTGCTTTAGTGACTTTAGCATCGCGTCTCTGCTCTTTGTGGATGACGTGGTCCTATTGGTTTCATCAGGCCTGGTCTACAGCTCTCACTGTAGTGGTTCGCAGTCACGAGTGAAGCAAAGGGGATCAGGACCAGTGCCTCCTTGAGCCGGAAATAGGGTAGAGTGCCTTTTCTTTGTCAGGGAGGAAATCCTACCCCAAGTGGAGCTGTTTAGGTATCTTGGGATCTTGTTCACTAAAGCCAGGAGAAGGTCGGAAAAATAATCAAACATGTTTGAAATCCAGTTGGCCCTCGTTAGGTGTTTCTGGGCAATCCTGCTGTCAAAGCAGAGCTACGATTATCTACGAGCCGATTCACCAGAACCTGTAGCACTGCTATGTGCAAACAAGGGAGTCCTTCTTCTTCTTTTGGATTGATGCGTCCGACCAGCACCATCTCACAGGGCTGAGTCCGACATGTGGTGTTTGGACGTACAGTGTGATCATCAGAGCATTGGGTTGTACAGTGTGAGAACAAATGTCGTCAGCTGTGAACTTTTAAACCCTGCAGTTTCGTCATACAGTTTGAACTGCATGTAAAATGGGGGGCAGGGTTGGTACTGCACTTTTCATATTTCACTTCATTGATTAGCATCAATAAACATACACAGGCTTCTTCAAAGCTTCACAATTTCTAAGGTGCATCTAAAGGCTGATCTATACAGGTTGTCTGCATAGGTGTCGCAGTGACGCAGAGACGTCCCCCAAACTGTAGGCGACTGCAGACAGTGCCACAAACAGGAGGCCTCTGATTGGCCAAATCTACATCCGCTCTACACTATGCGTATTTCCCGTTTGGAAGTTGTTTTATTTGTATGACCGCCATTGTGGACAAGCTGGGAGGGCGAGGTGTGCAAGAACGCTGGGATCCTTTTTCCACCTGGATCTCCGCTCTTTTTCGCCCTCATGTCCCTCCGTTGTCAGACAAACTTTCCCCCACTTCCTCACCGCCTCAGCCGTATCTAGACCCACAGCTAGTTCCTGATTGTCCCTGTTGCGTTGTGGCGTGGGATTACATAGCTTCAAAATTGAGCATAAATCAAAAATGTCTGCATCATACCTGCAACAAGCTCACTGCGACACACTGCTGCGAGGATAACCAGCCCTTAGAGATTAGCCCTTAGATTACATTATCAGAAGATATGTATACCCAAATCTTCAATTATATCACAGTGTGACACAGAACCACTTAAATTCAAAGAAAAATACACATTTTCTCATGCTGAATCACTTTGAGAACAAGAATATATTATGAGTCCATGAAAGCCAAAAAGTGCAATATTGTCTTATTTAAATGATCTTTTTTATAGAGAAAGAATGAAAAGCATAGGGACTTGAGTGAGCATCTAAGGAAAACTACCTCAAGAGGCCAAACAGAAGAACTCACTTTTCATCAGCATGTAAATAAGCATATGTTTGTGGCTCATGAGAAGCTGACTGTGTGAAGAAAATCAAAACTGCTCATGCAGAAGCAGACTGTTGTTTTTTCCACAAACTGAACCAGATCTCTGCAAACCAAGGTATGCAAATGGCCTCAATAATGTCCAAGGAGAAAGCATGTGTGAAAACCATCATGTTGGTGGGGGTAAAGATTTGCATGTAAAATGATAATGTTTTCATTATCATTAATGAAGTGCTTGAGCTGTATGGTTTATTTAGATGTCCTTAGATTGCTGATTATTTGAACAGCAGCTAACAATGAGCATGACCATGCTAGTTTTTTTTTTTTGTTACACATGTTCTCCACTACTCTCACTCAATCAGTGCTAAGGAACTGGAATACATGCAAGGATTTGATTTTGAATGGTTGTTTCCTCACATGAGATATTTTCAAGGAAAGGATTCAAATCTTATTGTTTTTGATTATTCCAATGCAAATGTAGTGACAACTAACTTACTGAATCTAAATTCAGCTCCTGCTTCTGTAGTTGTTATTGGGTGTATTTTTCACTAATTTGATTTATGGAAAGTGCTTTTTGATAGTGGTTTGGTCTTATATAAATAGAAATATTTCTTTCGATTGAAGGAGGCTCACCATACATACATTCACTGTATCTCATTATCTTAAACCTATTTATCTAAACTTTCTAAAATGTGTTTCTCCAGTCAGTTATCATAGATGGATTTTTTTTTCTCAGGTATCAAAAAACAAAAGGATAAGATATTTTTGGTCAAAGATTTGTGAACTTTATTAATATGGTTAATGTTCAGTTTAACTATTACCTACCTTTCATGCATATTTGGTCCTATATAAAAGGTTTGGGGTTCTTTGTTAAGGTCCATTGGTGTAACATTTACTGGCAATTTTTTTTAATAAACTATATTTCCAAAAAGTTAAAAAGATTATATCAAATAGAAAACGAACCAATGCTCATAGGCAAACAATGACCTCCAAACTTTGGAAAGGTTGCTACACTGCTGCTGCACATTGAAATGTTTTTAATAAGTTCTCATGCTGTTACTCGTCATATAAGTTGTTTATTCATATCAATGGAGGATTTAGGTTTAAAGTTGTCTGATTTTTGCTAAAATGTTTCTTTGTGATGGATGTAGGGATGATTTTTTTATTTTTTTTTTTGGAGTGACCCAGCTGGCCTCCTGATTTGAATCTGAAAGAAACTCTTTTGTGGGAACTAATAAGCAGAGTAATGACAAGTAGGCCTTCAGATCTCAAGAATTTGGATCACGACACCAAAGAATAATATGAAAATATCAAAAGATTGGTTTGGTTATTGAAATTTCTAACCTGTAAAAAAGCTAAAATAGAAAATCACATCCTGTTTTTTCAAAATATTAATTCTTTTAAATTCTGGATGGATGGATGGATGGATGGATGGATGGATGGATGGATGGATGGATGGATGGATGGATGGATGGATGATAGATGGATGATGGATAGAGGATGGATGGATGGATGGATGGATGGATGATAGATGGATGGATGGATGGATGGATGGATGTTCCCCATCCCACTGGTACTAACTTAGGGTAAAGACTATACATGCAGGTATCCATACCTTCTCTACAAGCTCAATTGTGCATGGATCCAAAGATGGATGGGGGAGTTTTTATGAAGGGAATCTATATTTTGAGGAATGCTGCTGCTGCTGCTCACCATTATAGAATTTGAAGCCTTGCTTCTTAGCCAAGTGAAGATGACTTATGTTTCTCCTGAAAGACAGATATACAGCTCTTTCTTTCTGTCTCCTTGAACCCCAGTCGGCCTCAGCAGATGGCTGCTCACACTGAGCCTGGTTCTGCTGGAGGTTTCTTCCTGTTCAAAGGGAGTTTTTCCTCTCCACTGTCACTATAAGCATGCTTAGTGTGAGGGATTGCTGAAGAGTTGATGAGTCGATGCAATCAGCTGGTTTTCCTTAGATAGAAAACTTTGAATCAATTTGACTGTATGATCTGGTGAACTGGAAAGTGGCTTGAGATGATGTGTGTTGTGAATTGGCGCTATAGAAATAAACTGAATTGAATTTCTTTGTTTCATCTGCAAGCTGACAAATCAACTTTTAAAAAATGCACAACTTTGTAGGCATTTACAAATTTCAGGAAAGCTGTTTATAGCTGTTTATATTGCAGTTCAGAGTTTTGCTCACATGCTCTCATCCTTCTTTTATTTTGACAATAGTGGCCTTTACTTTTATGCACCTGCTGTACATGCACCTAACTAATGTCCAGCCTGTGCTTATTTATCTGTTTATGTTACAACTTAATATACTGAATATATCACCTAAATTCTATGCAGTCAAACAGAGCATCCTTCTTCTTACACAGATCATGTTCTATTGACTTCCCCAGCAATTAGATAAAATAAAATCACATCTAATATTCCTCTGTTTCAGATGCATTATATTAGACCAACATTTGTGATAAACGTAATATATTTTGTCTGTATTCAGACTGGGACTGATATGAAGCTAATTAGCTTTACTTGCCCATTCAAGGGAAAGAAAACAGCTGCTTCTGCATAAATATTTTAGCTGTTAAAATCAAATCATACATATGATCCCTCTGGTTCTTCATCCCTGATACCAGTTAACAACCACAGACCTGTGTGTGTATTGGCCTCTCTTCTGTCCTCTACGATATAGAAATCTATAATTCACTGTCACTGTTGGACCCCACAGCAAGCACTACTACTTGATGTGTGAGTTCATTGTTTTCTAACAACATTTTCTCTCACTCTCTTTACCTTTCTCCCAGGTAAATCCCAGCCTGCCTCCTCACCTCCACTAAAAGTAAGAAAATCAATACCTGTGATCTCTGTTTCTTTTGCTCTCCTTTCCTCCTGCTGTTGTTGCTTCGCTTTGCTCTATCGGTTTTTCAGAAAATGCAGATACACATGTTAGAGGAAACCCACACGCAGAATCTCTGTATTTCAGTAAGATTTCTACGTGTCAGGAACGTGGTGAACAGAGAACATACAAACTGTATGTAGACGTTATCTGAATTGTTTAGAACATAACATTTTTTTGGGAGAAAATAAATCAGCTCATTTTTTGGTGACGTTACCATATGGGTGTATGTGATAACAATACAAATACATAAAAAATATAAAAGTGACACATTTTGTGCAGTAATTTTATTAAAAAGATAAATAAATAAAGAACATATGTATTATAATCTCATATATATTATATGTAACTCTCAATGAACTGAATCTCCATTCTGGTTGAGGGGTAGGGTGGGTGGAATGTATGCAGCACCATTCTTGTCTATTTTTCAGGAAAAATAACAGAATTTAAGACACTTTATTTTGCTTTTTTTCTGAAGCCAAATTTAGTAAACCAGTTAAATGTGGGTTTTACCCAATTATTGCATATATGTGGTCGTTAGTCACTTATCTTGATAAGATTAAACTTATGCTGCATAATAACATAAGAAACCTTATTTTTAATCAGAATTTGTCATTTAAATCCCACAGGTTTCTAGAATTTCCTTTCATCTGCAGAACATTGCAAAAATGAGAAATCTCCTGTCCAGGGTTGATGCTGAGAAACTAGTCCATGCATTTGTTACTTCAAGGCTGGACTATTGTAGTTCTCTACTATCAGGAAGTCCACAAACTGTAGTTAAAAGCCTTCAGCTGATCCAAAATGCTGCAGCCAGAGTTCTGATGAAAATTTAAAAGACAGATCATGTTTTTCCTATTTTCGCTTCCTTTTATTTGCTTCATGTTAATCTTTAGTGTAGAACAACCTCTATTTTTTTAAGACTAAGCTAAAAAAAACGTTTTTTTTTAAAGCTTCTAGTTACAGTAGAGTGGCTCAGGTTATCCTGAGCTATCTCTATGCTGCTATAGGCTTAGACTGCTGGAGGACATAGGGACCCCTTTTCATCACTCTGCCTTATTTTATCTTTATTCTCCAATTTTGCTGTATTTATTGGTTCAATCTCAAACTTTAAATTCTGTCTGCAACTGGGCATATGCCACTATCACTTTCAATTATAGTTGATAGAGTTGGTTGTGTTTCTTTTTGTGTTAAGTCCTTTTTCTCTCCTTTCTCTCTTAATGTGCCATCTTTCATACCTATGACAAAATACTGTAACTGGCTAAGAGCTTTTCTGATAAACTGATTCTTCCTGAGTAGGCCTAGCTACTTTTCTGTTATCTTTTATATCATAGAAAAAATCATAGATCCGTGTTTCTATTTTTGCTTGTATGTTTGCTTCTGTCTCCTTGAGCCCCCAATTAGCTTTGCTCACTTTGAGCCTGGTTCTGCTGGATGTTTCTTTCTGTTAAAAGGGATTTTTTCCTCTCCAGGGTTGGTGCATGCATACACGGTGTGAAGGATTGCTGTAGAGTTAGCAATAAGATGCTAGTGAATATGTACTGTTGCTAACTGCTCACACAAGAGGAGTGTGTCCTGGAGAGTCAATGACTCAATGCTCAGTTTCCTTAAATAGACAACCTAAATGAACCAAGTTGAATTTAAATAAAAAGGAAAGCATAAAAAGTATAATTTGTTTTGTAATCAACTTTGTACTTACAAACGTATTGCAATGTTTTGGAAGAAAATCTGTTCTATTTTAAAGAAAAAAAAAGAGGTCTCTACTTGCACCTGAGGCTGGCACCCAAACACAACATGCTTAAACTGCATTATGGGAGCCTATTAAAATCATTCTAGGGACCGGCAATGGTGTGATCCGCTTAGGCCTTCAAGATAATTAAGTTACTAAATCCCTCTATGATACATTATTTTTGTAAAAAAGAAAAACTGAGAAACTGGTTTCAAAAATATTGTTCAATAAATTAGAAATTCAGTTTCTCATTCTGATTTAACTTCTCCAAATGACTTTAGCTGTAGCCTACCTTAAGTTCTACTGAAAGATACACTTTTTCCTGCAGCCTCGCTGTGAGTGCTAACACAAATGTGTGTGTATGCTGTCTAGTTGGGCAAGTAGAACTAAATAAAACAAACAATAAAAGAGTTTGTAAGTACAGTATGAAATCAGTTTTTTTTAAATTCATTGGTATTTCTAACAGCAAAATGATCTAAATTGAAACTTCAGCAGTTCTACCCTTGGTTGTGACTCATTGTTTTCCTGTATCTTATGTTTGTATGGCACCATCCATTGACAGCGCTTACTAGTTGTAATTAGTGTTGCACTGATACCAGTATCGGACGGGGCCCAAATCCAGCACTAAAATGGTGCTATCGTATGGGCGAGTACCAACAAATAGGGCAACGATACCATTTTGAGAACCAAAACTTTATTCAGCTATTGTCACCCATTCCAGGTAGGCGATAAAAAGTTCTACTGGATTCACTTTGTATTAGTCTTTTTCCTACTTCACAAAGGTAGACAGCAGCTTGACAAAACCATGATGGTAATTATTTTACATCCAAGTAGTAAGTATCAGTAACGGTTTAAAAAAATGGCATCGACGCAACAGTAGTTATAATCTAAAGTTTATACTGCATTGCCTTTCCTCTCCTTCCTTCATTTGTCCTGTCTTGTCTGTAGGTTGGGCTCCACCCTCTGCTCTTTATACCTTGAAATTCAGGACAAGCAATGCATACCCCTCCCTAACCCAACTGAAACCTTAGCTCTAAACCTAACCATTGGCAAACTAGCTTGTGAAGTCCAGTAAAATGTCCTCATTTTACAACAACTGGTCCTTAATCTGTTGGGGAATTTGGAGAATTGGTCCTCACTCTGAGGGCTGACAGGCACAGACACAAACACACACACGCCCCCACCCACGTATAATATGTCTGTTGGAGGGAATATGAAAGAAAACAGATGCAGGTACTTTAAATTTGCATCAGTGTTGCAATTTTGTCCAGAAATGTCAAGTGAAGACAGGATTCACACACACACTGTATGTCCCACAGATACATACACGCCCACACCCACTCATCAGGACGAGGCAGAAGGAAAGAAAGAAGCTACACACTTATCAGGCCTGGGTCCAGTGGACCTGAACATTCAGGCGGGGGAGGGGGGTTCACAGTGGGTGGTAATCAACATGTTTTTCTGATTTATGTTCTTCACATAAAATGATCCAAGGCCAATGAATCTTTGTCTGAAAAAAAAAAAAAAACTTCTATTAGTTTTTCTATATTAAAAAGGAAAATTTCACATTTTTACATTAATTCTAGAATTTTTAAGACACTTACAGTCTTTACTTCCAACAAGTAATTATGTACAGTCAATATAACTTGATATACTATATATAAGAAATCTTGCACAGAGTATATTCAAGCTGCTGTCAGCCATTATCGAAATATTTAGGACTTTGAAACTAGCATCTGTAAAAAACTCTCAGTGATTCAGAAATCCCTTCAATAACCCCTCAAAACACCCTTACACAAAGAAACCCACATGCTTTCTATTGGAGGCCTTTTCTATCTTTAGTCTTTTTCATGCAAAAAAGGAGTTTAAAGCCCAAGAGTTCACTTTTAATCTCCTGGCAAAACCTGGTGACTGGAAAAGTGAAATACTCAGAGAAAATGAGGATTAGTCTTACAGAAACCTTTACTCTTTTCTGTATATTCCTGGACTATTATATATTCTTATTCCATTTGATACAGAAAGGCCTTTATGTCATAATAAGTGACCAGTGTAATCCTATGTTGTCTTGATATGAGTATTATGAAGAGTAGAAAAATACAGAGTTTCTCTCTGGACCCAAAAAGTTTCAGGATGAGTTTCCTTGGATACCGACTAGAGAACAAAAACTGAATAAAGAGAAGAACAATGGAGCAGAGAAACTATTTGAATAATCTCTCAGTTGGTTATAATCTTTACTGTAAAAAGAGACTACTAATTTTGTCCAAATGTAGGAATGTTAGACATGAGTTACAGCAGAAGATATTGTTTAAATACTGGTAAAGTTTGCAAGATTTTGGCTACTTTCCTTTTATTTCTACCTAAAAGCTTTTATTTGCAGTTTTAGGATTGCCATTTTAAAAATGAATGGATTTCCTTTATATTCACCTGCTATACAAAAACATACAATGCTAAAATCTGGAGATTTACTATTAGAATGATCTGATTTGGTGTACCACTAATAAATCACTGCCCAAAGCAACAATGCTAAACCAGGTACAGGTTTGGGAAAGCTAAAGAACAATCTGCTGGACTTTGGACCCCCCTTTCAGAGACCTAGACAGGTATGGGGCATTGCAGGCTAACAAAAAAGCCAAACAACCCCCATTCTAAAGGGGTGGACCAGTTCGTCCGTTCCCATTTGCATGTTTTCTAAACAAAAACAAGGCTTTGTTGGGCTGCTGTATAAAACCTGGAACTCAACGCTATTTCTGACATTTTGCATTAAAAAAAGTTACCTGGATGGGAAGAGAAATGTCTTCAGACTTGGAGACAATGTTGTGTCTTTTTTTTTTTTACTTTTCTGGAATGACTATGACCTGGATGACTGAGAATCTTCACCAGCAGGTTTGGGAAAGAAAGGTTGCAAATGCAGTGCAATACAAGTCTAAGGTTGTGCATGTTAAGATATGATCAAAAATCACATTGGAATGTTATAAAAAATGTAATACAGAGGATAAAACATGAATGTGATGTGGCATAATAAATAAAATGCCTCACAGCAGTGGCTGTTCTACAGCAAATTCAATACACAACTGTTAAGTTTGTAGCATACTTATTTCACTAAGTCCATGTGGCATTTCATTTTTTAAGCATAACTTAATTTCCAAAGTAATTTGCTGTGATAAATTGGAATGCATATGGATTACTTGGGTTGTTGCCAACATCTGGTGTTATTTTGTTTAAGTCAGTCACCCCAGCGGAAATATATTTAAACTTTGACAAATATTGACATTTTGAACACAGTCGCATTTGGCTAATGACAGAAAAATACATCAGACATGACATTTTGGGTCTGATTGTCAATTGTCAGATTTTTTTTATTTTTTATTTATCACCACGCTTATTAGAATGCTATAAACGCCACTTTGATGCTCTGTGTTTATTTGCAGCAGTAAATCATCAGGAGTACGAGGAGTCTTGCTACTCAACACCACAATGAATCAACTCTATGCAATAAATGGGATCATTCTGGCATCTAGGGCAGAGAAAACCTTCTTGGTTAAGAAAAAGGCATTTATTTATTGACACAGGATGATTTGACTCAACAGCCACAATACAATAAGGATGTTAAAAATGATCTTGCTGGACAAATATGGAAAAAACATTTCTTCTTACGATGCTCATCTTTTACATGTAATACACATAAATAAATCCTGAAAGAATCTCTCCAGTGTAACTAAAGGATTTGTTGGGATCTCTCTTATGGAGGTTCTATTTTAATTTGATTAAATTTAATCAGTAACACTGACTTTAGTAACTTTGGCTTCTGGGTCATTGTAGAATTTTATTTGATATTTTTTACTTTATTTGAGTTACATGTTGAACAAACACTAGTCTTATTAAATTAATCTTTATTTTAGCCAAACTTTTAGCAGAAATGCAAACACAAAAACAATATGTATTGTTACTTGGAGTACTTTGCACATTTCAAACACAAACCACTTCTTCATGCAAACACGATTAGCTGTAGTAATAATAATAATAATAATTAGAATTAGAACACTATTAATTTTGTAGTGTAGAAATTCCCTTTCACTACAACCATGTTTGGTGAAAGGATAGAAATTGGACTTTATTGATCTCACAATGGAGAAATTTACCTCTGCATTTGAACCCACCAGCTTGGGGAGCAGTGGGCTGCCACTGTGCGGCACCTGGCGAGCAATCGGGGGTTAAGGTTCTCGCTCAGGGACCCAGATTGTCAGGCTGTGGGAGTGTGTGTGAGTTGAACATAGAACGTCCAGGATCTAAGGGCAATGCTCTAACCACTAGGCCGCCACTCCTCCCGCTAACTCAGGGTTTGAAGAAAAAATAAGAAAAAAAGTATTTTCTTAAAAATCTACCAGAATTATGTTCATTCCCTGTGGGCCACTCTGTATCTTAATCTCTCTTAATCTCTATCTGTAATCCTGGGGTCTCAACTCTCAAAGATGCTGTAGGATCTACATTAAAGGTCTGGATTCGCCCAGAAGCTGAATAAAGGTATACAGAAAAGATACTTTAGGCACAAAACCAAGCAAATTGGTGAGATAAATCGTCCTAAGCTTGTCCTCATGCTCAGCCCTCTACACGCCCATATTCAACCATTATTGGTCCATGCAAAGCACAGTGTGATAATCACTCTACATCTGAATGAGCTTGCAGAGACCAAATGGGGGCTCAAGGGACAGAAGCAGACAAACAAATGTCTCTAAAATTGTAATATTTATTCTGTTGGTCTTAGATTTTTTTTCTAGAAAGGACATCTCCAATATCTAAGGCGCTTTGGCAGAAAACCTTTTTTTGTTCCCTTTTAATACGAGGAAAAGCTTTGAAAAGGTTTATCATAGATGACTGAAGGTCTATCCATTCACTTTGATTAAAGCACTTCTTAGTTTAGAAAGCAGAATGGAAAAAAAACAAAAAAACATCCCTAAATTAAGGAATATCCTGCCGTGTCTCAAACTAAGATGTTTATTTTATTCTTCATTTGTTTTCCTCTTTAATTATCACTGTTGTTTTGAAACAAAGAGGTAAGAAAGTCCTGTAGAGAGAACTGGAATTTAACGTGGAACAAAGCAAAACAATTTGTGAACATATACGAGAAACATCTGCAGTTATTTTCAGATAAAACTGATAAAGTAAAAAGACGGAACAGAGATCTGGTGGCTGATTAGATCCTTTCTCTCTTTTTCCCTAATCTTCTCAGAAATAACAGACTTGATATGTTTTTTATGAACATGCAGATATAAAAGAGTCTGAAAGTCTTATACCAGGTTAAACGTCAGACTATGGGTAGCAGCTGTCAGCCAATAAATGTGTGTCATTATGTTCTACTCTGCACCTTTTTAAAATAAAATGAATGTGTAGCATGATTGTTCTTTAAAAGGGCAGCTCCTCCAAGCTAGTTATGTGTGAGGCAAGCAATCCAGCTTCAAGTGGAGTGTGTGGGATAATTTAAAGTCATGCAGCATACCTGAAATATCATTTTAAATAATAAAATGCATCTTGGGAATCTCTGCTCCAGTCTAGAGACTTAGAGACATTTCTTTTTTGTGTGTTTTTTGGTAAAAAAGAAAAAAAGAATGAGGGCATATACGGTACTAGGTAAGGAGCATAACATGTATTTTGAACTGAAAGTCTAAGATCTATAAAGTGTTTGATCATATATGATCTTTTAGCACAAACAGATTTATCAGAGTTATTTTCTTGTCCTTTCTCCTGGATAAATACAGTTTTAATCTTACTTTAGAGAAAGAACTTCGTTTTTGTGACATCGTTCTTTTGAAGCTTCCATATATAACTGGTTAGAAATGTGTCACAAAAGATAAGCCAATATAACTGAAATAAGTTGCTTCATATTTAGTTCACTATTTAAAATAGACACCCAGACCCTCTTACATTAATATATTGATACTAATGCCTAATCTGTTCACTCTTGTTATGGAAAGCCAGCTTTTGAACATATATCTATTATTATCTTACACAATATTTCAAGTGTCATGCAATAAACATTTGACTGATAAAACACATACAGTTCCAGCACAGTATCTTCCTTATATAATACCGGCTGGTCCTCCATCTCTCTCCTCTTGCTGCTTGGCCCAAAGAGGAGCTTGGTTTGACTTTTCCTTCCAATCCTGTTTTTCTGTTTATTAGGATTATCAACACAGTCAAATACTAAAATGATAGGAATGAAAACAATATTCATGTCAGCATCATGTTTCAAGTTTTATTTTAAGTTTTATTAAAGTTTCATTATTTAAGTGTTATTAAAGTTTTATTTGTAATTTTAACATGTTAACATGGAATGAAATTAAAAGAGTTCTGCAGGTCCCAGAGTACCCCAATGTCAAGAATGAAATAGTAAAAATAGCTATAAATAATTTGAAGTATAAATGGTTCATCCATCCATCCATCCATCCATCCATCCATCCATCCATCCATCCATCCATCCATCCATCCATCCATCCATCCATCCATTTTCTTCAGCTTTATCCGGGGCCGGGTGGCCGAGGCAGCAGTCTAAGCAGAGATGCCCAGACTTCTCGATCCACAAACACTTCCTCCAGTTGCTCTGGGGGGATCCAGGCCAGTCCAGCTCAGAGACATAGTCCCTCCAGTGTGTCCTGGGCTTTTCATGAGGCCACCTCCAAATAGGACATGCCCGGAACCCCTCCTGAGGGAGGCGACCAGGAGGCATCTGAAAACAGATGCCCGAGCCACTTGAGCTCGCTCCTTTCAACGTGGAGGAGCAACGACTTCACTCCGATCTCCTCCAGGGTAACTGAGCTCCTTACTCAATCTCGAAGGCGGCTCCCAGCCACCCTGTGAAGAAAACACATTTTGGGCGCTTGTATTTGCGATCTTGTCCTTTCAGTCATTACCCAGATCTCATGACCATAAGTTAGGGCGGGAACTTAGATCAATCGCTAAATCGAGAACTTTGTTCCCCGACTCAGCTCCCTCTTCACCACAATGGTCTGATACAGCAACCGCATCACTGCAGATGCTGCACGGATCCGCCTATCTATCTCACGCTCCACCCTTCCCTCACTCTTGAAACAAGACCCCAAGATACTTGAACTCCTCCACTTTGACAAGGACTGTCAACAGACCTGAAGAGGGGAGTCCACCTTTCTCCAGTGGAGAACCATGGTCTCAGATTTGGAGGTGTTGATCCTCATACCGGCTGCTTCATACTCAGCTGAAGGTCCTGGTTTGATGAGGCCAACAGGACATCATCATCTTCAAACAGCAGGGATGATATCCTGAGGTTCCCAAACCCGACACTCTCAGGCTCCTGGCTGCACCTAGAAATTCTGTCAAGAAATGTAATGAACATAACTGGTGACAAAGGGCAGCCCTGGTGAAGACCAACATGCACTGGGAACAGGTCTGACTTACTGCTGGCAATACGAACCAAGCTTCTGCTGTGGTCATACAAAGAACGGACAGCCCTTAACAAAGGGCCCCGCAGCCCATACTCCCAGAGCACCCACCATGAGGGACACAGTCGAACGCCTTCTCCAGTTCCACAAAACATATGTGGACTGGCTGGGTGAACTCCCACCAACACTTGAGCACCCGATGAAGGGAATAGGGCTGGTTCAGTGTGCCACAGCTGGGAAAAAAAACTGCATTGTTCCTTCTGGATGCAAGGTTTGACTATCGGCTGGATCCTCCTCTCCAGCACCCTGGAGTAGACCTCACTAGGGAGGCTGAGGAGTGTGATCCCTCTGTTATTGGAGCACACCCTCCAATCCCCCTTCTTAAAGAGAGGGACCACCGACCCAGTCTGCCAATCATGGAGTACTGTCCCTGACCACCACACAATGTTGCAGAGAAGTGTCAGCACAGACAGTCCTACAACATCCAGAGACTCAGGATGAATCTTATCCATCCCGGGTGCCACCGTAAAGCTGTCAAACTACCTCAGTGCCTTCATCCTGGCTCCAGTCCATCGCTAAGTCCCCAGCCTCTGCCTCCTCCTCAGAAGACAATTATGATGTGGTTATGAAGATCCCTAAAGTACTCCTTTCACCGCCCGACAACATACCCGGTCGACATCAGCAGCTCCCCACCTGCACTGTAAACAGCGTTGGTGAAGCACTGCTTCCCCCTCCTAAGGAGGCCTCTTCGAACTCCTCCCACACCTGAGTTTTTGCCTTTGTGACCACACAAGCTGCAGCATGCTTGGCCTGCCGGTACCTCTCAGCTGGCTCTGGACTCCCACTAGCTAACATGCCCAGGTAGGCCTCCTTCTTCAGCTTGAGGGCATCCCTTAGTTTCGAGTGCCACCTCCAAGTTCAGGGATTGCTGCCACGATAGACACCAAAGATCTAATGGGCACAGCTACGAACGGTTGNATCATGGAGTACTGTCCCCGACCACCACACAATGTTGCAGAGAAGTGTCAGCACAGACAGTCCTACAACATCCAGAGACTCAGGATAAATCTTATCCATCCCGGGTGCCACTGTAAAGCTGTCAAACTACCTCAGTGCCTTCATCCTGGCAAATGGGCGAGTCCGCCTTTAAGTCCCCAGCCTCTGCCTCCTCCTCAGTAGACAATGACGATGTGGTGATGAAGATCCCTAAAGTACTCCTTCAACCGCCCGACAACATACCCGGTCGACATCAGCATCTCCCCACCTGCACTGTAAACAGTGTTGGTGAAGCACTGCTTCGCCCTCCTAAGGAGGCGGACAGTAGTCCTCCTCTATGGCCTCTCCGAACTCCTCCCACACCTGAGTTTTTGCCTTTGTGACCGCACAAGCTGCAGCATGCTTGGCCTGCCGGTACCTCTCAGCTGGCTCTGGACTCCCACTAGCTAACATGCCCAGGTAGGCCTCCTTCTACAGCTTGAGGGCATCCCTTAGTTTTGAGTGCCACCTCCAAGTTCAGGGATTGCTGCCACGATAGACACCAAAGATCTAATGGGCACAGCTACGAACGGTTGTATGTAAATGTTGAACAAAAATGATCAAATATCAACATTTAAGCAATTGAATAAAATAAATAGTAAAATATAGGAGCCTACCACAGAAGTTAATACAATAGCAGCCATTCAAAATAGACATTATTATTACTAATATTATTAAGGGCAAGTTACCACAGAAAATTATTTAGGAAATTCACCGGATGTTTTGTTTCTGTCCACGACTTCCTGTCCTCCGCGATCTGCTCTCTACCATCTTGCTGCAATATAGGTGCTGCATGGATATCTAATTGCAGAAACCTATTGGTTCCTGAACTCAACATATTATGTGTTTTAAGTTATCAGAATAAATCTAACATTAAAGCTAAAGAAATATAACAATGACTNGATGCTCTGGTCAAATCAGCCATCAGAGGTCCTAATAGCTTTAAGTATGTTTGGGACACTCAAATATCTCTGAATAATAATCTTTATCCATTTTATCTGTGATAATTAAATACGTTGTTACAGGTCAGATATTGATTAACCAATAGAGTTCACAGAGGATGCAACATATTTTCAATCCATAGATTATTAATCAGTCATGGCTGCTGGATTATGTCTGTATTGTAGCTCTTGATGTTCTGATGTCTCAGTGACTGTGAAACAAGCTACACTGCAGGAATGTTTTCCCAGAGTGTCTCAGAGGGTGGCTCTCATTGGCCTGCTGTGTCAGCAGGTGCTTTGTCATTGGCTAACGTCTTCTCCAGGATGCTGCTGATTTCCTGAGAGCAGAAATCTTGTTAGCACAGTAGTCGTCAGTCCTTTACATTGAGCTTTGTCTATAGATATTACAGTTTTTCTTCCTGTCAATGGAGTAAAAGTATGTCGTATGTAGTGCTTTGCAGAAGGTGTATGTATGTATCTTATGGGTTTATCATATATTGACTTTATAACAAGGCAGTTTCAAACTGAGTACTAGGGGCCTCTGGATCCTGCTGGCAAGAGCAATACCCGAAATAAGCCGTAGCGGGGGGGTTCTAGTTTAACCTGCAGCTGGAAGGTAGCCACAGCAAGGTGCTCATGTGAGCAGATCACAGTCCCTACCAGCAATGTCAGTGTCACACAGTGAGATGGTCATTTATTCATTTATTTAAGCAGATGGTATGTAGTTGGCTCGAGTTGAAATAATCATTTACATGGAGGTGGTAAGAACTTTGCTGTCAAAAGGCCCTTTAGTGGACTTGGCCTGAATAAGGGTGTTTGTTTCAACCATTGATTTACACATCACTTCTGGTGTGTTCACAGCCTTGTACAGTTAGCCATGTACAGTAAGCAAATTAGAAAACAAGAAAAAAGTATGTTTTTCTTGTTAAACTTACCTACAGTATTAATATGTGTGCAGTTTAACCCTAATAGTAAAGCTGATGGTAAACCCTGATAATAAATACTTTCTTGGCCCTACAGATCTAATCAAAGCTGTTTCAAAGCTGCAGTTTGCTCCACTAAAGGGGTGACCATCAGTAAGAATTAATGTCATATTACTTTACAGCCTAATAGTATATGTCATGCAGTTAAGTGAAAAAGTACAACTGCACAAAAATGTTGTCATGGGATAGCTCACTATACCTCCCCATAGCTCATTATACCTCTCAATTGCTCACATTGAGCTATGGGGAGGTATGTTTGGGTTTTCTGTCACTCACCATTTACATACAATGATATTGACAAAGTCCAACATTTGGTAAATGAGACAATTCTGCATGTTTAGATGACTTTTAGAATTTCACATCATTTGTAACAATTTGGGGGTGTTCAAGGAGTGTGCAGGTCATCTGGCAGGTGTCCTCACAGACATTTTAACAACCTCGCTGGATCAATCTATAGTGCCAGCATGCTTAATGTCTAACCCTGTCATTCCGGTCCCAAAGAAGCCCCAGGTCACCTGATTAAGGACTACCAGCTTGTCACACTGACTACTATCATGATGAAGTTCTTCTAAACGCTGGTTAAAGAACACATCGTCTCCAGTCTCCCTCCAACATTCGACTCATTCCCATTCGTCTACCGACAGAACCCTCTACTGAAGATGCTCTGATCTCCACCTGAGCCTGGTACACCTGGAGAGAAGAACACCCACGTGCCGATGCTGTTACTGGACTTCAGTTCAGCTTTCAACACCATCATCTCCACAGCATCTGTTGGACAAACTGGAACACTCCTCTGCCTTTGGCTGCTAGACTTCCTCACCAACAGACCTCAGTCAGTCCAACCCAGACTGACTGAGGTCATGGGGGTGAACATCACAGACACCCTCACCTGGACTGTAAACACCACCTCACTGGTCAAAAGGGCACAGAAGTGCTTGTACTTCTTGAGGAGGATAAGGAGAGTCCACCTGCCCCCACCCATCCTCACCACCTTCTACAGAAGCACCATAGAGAGCGTTCTGACCAGCTGTCTCAGATTGGCAGAACGTGAGAAGAGTGGTGAGAACAGCAGAGAGGATCATGGGGGCTCCTCTTCCCTCCATTAAAGACATTTCATCCCAGCGCTGCGTGTCCCGAGCCCGTATCATCAATGACCCCTCACCCCCCCACCATGGACTGTTCTCCCTGCTGCCCTCTGGGAAGAAGCTTCACAGCATTCAATGCAGGACAAGCAGATTCTGTAACAGCTTCTTCCCCACCGCCATCAGACTGCTGAACTGCTGAGAAACTCTATCATGTCACAAACCCTGTATACCACAGATAACACCCAACCAAAATACTGCATATTTTCACCATATATATTAATGCTCTGAGCTTCCATATCAATGCTTTTTTGCTCCATGTTTTTTTTTATTCTACACCGTTTAAATTTGATCACTGCTGCACTTTAAGAAATGGAAATGGTAATTTCACTGCTAAGCTACTTCTCATTCACTGTCTGAAAGCTGTACAAAACAGAATTTCGTTTTGTATACACTCTGTGAATAGAAGTTGTCTAAGTCTAACTCTAATTTGACCTTGTCTACAATCTGAGAACGAGGGATTCCTCAGATATACAAGAACAACCAGTCACATTTTGCCATCAGTGTAGTACCATCAAAGTATGTTTGTATTTTTAACATTTCCTTCTAATCTATCCATATTTAATTCTTTGCATTAAACATAAGAAAACACTGTGTTAGTCCCTAACACCTGCAAACATAACTCACACAGCCATATACACCCACACACAGAAACAGTAACAGTCCCGCCTTTCTACATAGGTCAATCGTACTGATGTGTGTAAAGCACACAGGGACCTTCAGCGATGCACCACAGTTTAAATATTCATCAATGCTTAATGAAGGCAAAGAATTGATTGATTAAATTGTGTTAGCTTCACTATGGGAAGGTGCGAATGGCCTTTTGGCAACTGATTAGACTGCTGTAAATAATTAATTAGATCAGTGGGTATTGAAATGTTTTCTACCCATGATTTCAACTCACTGAACAGTTTCTGCCTTTTTGACAGAGAAAGAGAAAGTCACAGACAAATGGAGGAGAGTTCAACTTAAAGCACTCCACTCTTTTCACATGCAGGTACCAAAAACTAAAAGGTTTTAGGGTTTTCCACATGGGTTAAAAGGTCTGATGGTAGAGACAAAGCTTAAGCAGTTCTTGAAAATTACTAGTTTTGAAGAACATCCTGAGTGTCAGAGCCACATCGTATGACTGTCTAATCTAGTCTGACATTCAGTGTATTGTTAAGTATCATAGTGCTTGAAGAGTGTTTAACTTCACAAATGTTATTAAAGCCTTAATTTCACCATCTTATTCTTTAGCAATGTTTTAAACAATAATTGGTTCTGGTGAATATCTCACAGTCCTGATCATCTAACCGTTTATCTGCCACAGCAGCAGGACAGACATTTATTAACATCGCCTAAAGATGTACAGTAACAATACCTCGTAATCAGCCAGACATGGCGTTGCACCAAAAAATGTTTGTTGGGAGTTTATGATAATGAATTGTAATTGTTGTCATGCAGGCAACTAGCAGGGATACGATGGCAGATGAAATTTGAAGAGACTGTTGAGTGGCAGAGCAGGTTGATGGTAGGCAGCAGAAACACGGTGGCTCTAAAAAGACTTCTCACTGGCTGAATGGAATGATGGCGGACTTGATAAGGCAGATGATGACTGATCAGGCTGATAGGAGGCTGATGGCAAATTGATGGCAGGCTTCAAACTGTTGAATGAAGGCTAAATAGGCTGTTGGCAAGCTTCAAGCTGGTGAATGAAGGCAGGCAAGAAAGTAATCTACCAAAGACTGACTAGTTCAGGTAAAGCACTCAAACCAGAGTATTTGAAAATCCCATTAATGTCTTTGAAGTACTCTGTAGTACAATGTTCTTTCATAGAACCTTGAATTTGAGGTGTGAACAATAGCCTGTTAAAAGCTTTAAAAAAGCATTTGGGTTATGATCCAACTTTTGATCGTAATATTTGTGTCTGCAGGGGAATATAAAAAAACGTTGAAATCCAAGGTCTGGGGACTGAACCTGAACTAGTAGATCGGTTCCACAGTGGGTAATAACTACAACCAGTTTTTACTTTTGGTGCCAAATAAACTTACTTACTACTTACTAAAACTTAGCAGCTCCATGAAGCTCAATGGAAGCAGCAAATAATGAGGCTGTTGTATCCATCATTACATGTGCATGACCTAGGAAATATTTTACAACTTAGCTAAAACCAGATTTTTAGATTCACGTTATGAAAAGCACTATTTTTTCACTTATTGAAATTAATTCAAACTTGTCTTTCAAACTTAACCTTTCTCCTAGTTGAGGTTACTACCAATATCTTTATTTATAAAAGCCAGTATAATAGAGGGGAATGTTTTTGGTGGATAATAATTAATTGCATTTCAATGTTTTCACCCACAAAGATTACTTTAGCTTGAATATTTATCAGGGATTAATATATGATGGCAATGATCAATATGATTCTAAACCTTTGAGATAAACAGTCTCAAATTTGTTTTTTCACCTTCAAGCGCTTCACTCCTTAACATTATAGAGTAAAACAATCACAATAGAGAGAAAAGTGGGTCTTTAGAAGTCCAGTTTATCCTTAGTTCCAACTGTTAGACTTAAGATGCCCTGGTCATCTTTTAAAGCAATTATATATAGGAGAAGAATCAGCAGCGTGTGAATATTAGGCCATTTTATTATTCAGGTGAAGGTAGGGGTTCTGTGTTTCACAGCTTCCATGTTTTGGGATGAACGGTGTTTATCAAACCCAAAACAAGAGCAAAGGATATTGTGAAGCTGCTGGCTAAAACCAGGGAGTGGGAGATAAAAAGAGACTTGCGGGGCCTTAATACACCATCCCACCTGTTCAGTAAGGGGATGGCAGCAACTTGTGTGAGTTTTTGTGGATTTTTTTGCTGCAGGGGGTTGATGCACCTCACAAAATAAATTGAATCTTTATCTGGGTTATACATTATGCAAAAACATTGAAGCAACATCAAAAGACATCTGCAAAGAAGGTGAATCTTTGCTGCAGAAAGGGTCGTCCTGATGGACAGTGATGTTAGGCCCACCACAGGTTACATAGAAAAGTTGTCTGAGAACATGCTTTTTCTTTAATATTTTGATGTCCATCAGAAACTATTTTTCAACAGTATTTTCTTTAAAAAACTGTAATAAGGGAAAAAGATCCAAAAGTATAAACTTTTTCTGAAGACTTGTAGGTTCCGATTGAATGAAATAAAGTTCATTAGTTCCTTGTAGATTTGAGATAAACCTACCTTGTAATGCACGGGAATCTGACCCAAGATTCTATCGAGAGAGGTCAGTGACTTTTACAATCTTTATTGAAGGAAAAACAGAGGAAGCGTTTAAATGTGCCTGCACACTGCTTGCACTCAGACTGGAACCCCTGGAGGCAGAGACACAGATTAGAGACCAGTGGAAGCAGGTTCATGCTCGGACTGGTAATCTGTGATACCGGGCAATTGCCCGGTGGGCCGGTCCTAATTTCAGCGTTAAATCATACCGGCCCCAACACTTACTCTTCGGCCAAAATACAATCCTGTGACTCAAGGAGCCCAAGAAGCAATACAATGTTAACTAGCTAAATGATGCATGCAGTATATGTAGCCCTTCCTTGTCATGCAAATCCTTGTGACGGTTGGCATATGGTGTCATTTTCTATTTCTTCAAACTGTAAAATCCTTGAAATAAAGTAAATTACAGTAAAACTAGTTAGGAGCTGAAGTCTGCTCGCAGGCAGAGGTTGCTTAGGTACGAACCGGGAATGGCTGACAGGGAGACGAAAGTTTCCAGTGTGACTTTCCAGAGACGTTATCCAGAGGGGTCAGGATTCAGCAACAGTATGCCAGAGATCCAGCAGCACTTTAGACAGGGAGATCCAAGAGGGAAGGTCCAGGTCCAGTCCACGTTCGTAAATTAATAGGTTTCAGAGATCCAGAAAGGTTAGGCAACATCCAGTACTCACGGGCAGGTGGGGTCAGGCTTACCGACAGGCAATCAAGGAAAAACAGGGTCCAAAGTCCAGAGATAGTTACAATGAGGTTTCCAGGCAGGCAGACAGAGGCAAAATAGGGAAAGGCAGGCTCGCTAACAGATAGCAGATCAGGTTGGGCAACAGGCAGACAGTTTTGCAAATAGAATGGCTGGAAAGTTCTCACTGGTTTGTATGAGACGATCTGGCACTGGTAGCTCATATGAAAGGGGCTTATAAGCAGGTGGGAGCAGGTAAAACCAGTTTAGAAATGATTCCAGGAGAGGTGGAGCAGGGCAGGAGTGCATAGTGGGCAGCCCCAGTGCCACGATTATTATTATCTTTTCATTTATTTAATTTATCCTTTGCAATAGTAAGAGTTAGATCCAAATGGTGCCAAAAAAGTGATAGAAAATTCATCAAACTTTTGTTTTACAGTGTTCCTTGTGTTTTTAAATGCATAAATGTGGTTAGAGCCCTAACATGGAAAACTTTCAAGTTATCTGGGACAAATAATACATTTCTATTGCATTGCATTGCATTATCTGGTATATTATTAAGTTATTTTCAACAATGCTCTTTGATTCAAGATTGCTCAAGTTAAAGAGATGCCATCAATTGAGTATGTTGTTAAGCATACAAACAAATACAAAATCTTTAACAGAGCTATCTGAGCTAGAGCCGAAAGAAGGTAATGTAATACACACACACATTCATATAATGGCTTAAGGATGGGAAACACACTCATCTAACTCACAAATATGCACACCTGTTAGCAGGCTTGTGCTGAATGACTTCTACTTTGGACCAACTGTGTGTCGCACTTCGCTGCTGGTGGCCAATTAGTTGCAGCCTAAGGAGTGACCTCCTGCTGAGGCTCCCAACCAATTAGAGAGCTTGATTTATACCAGCAATAACTTCCTCACACACTTTTGCACACACTGCACAGGCTTTACACTGTTGGCTCTCCTACACAGGTAAATGATGTAGAAATCAGTATGAACAAGCAGAGTTTAAGACATAAACAAGAGAAT
Organism: Cyprinodon variegatus; assembly: GCF_000732505.1. Taxonomy (NCBI): domain Eukaryota; kingdom Metazoa; phylum Chordata; class Actinopteri; order Cyprinodontiformes; family Cyprinodontidae; genus Cyprinodon; species Cyprinodon variegatus. Next base: position 1,039,566 of record NW_015150676.1, on the reverse strand, counting down.
CAGAACAAAAACCCACACTAATAAAGTCAAAGACCCCCTATATATGCGATAATGATCAGCAATTAGAGCCTTTAGGAAAACTGCTCATATTTCAGAGCAGCCAACTAATCCCACAGTAGCAGCTGTTTAGTACATGTTTGGAAAGAAACTTTGTATTTTCTCATGTCAAATGAAATTCTACCATAAATACAGTGGTTCTGTTAGTTCCATTTTACAATATATGAATCATGGCTTCAATTCGGTAAGACAACAGTTAACTGTACAAACAGCATTCATTTTTGAATTCATAGTCTTGTGCCATTTTATGTATATATATTTTTGCACACACCTCACCACCAACTGGTGGCACCCCCTGCATTTCCATCAATGTGTTTCTAAAGTTTGATTGTAATGGTGGTCTAATATGTTTTAACCTGTTTTTCCAGCTTAAGTTAATCTCTTCAAAAGGCCAAAGTTTTACCAAATCAATGTAGCTCTCTTTGGGCAGAAATCGTTCCCCAGCAAAAAAACCTTAACCAAACTTTGATTTTAAGGCAAGTTCTTATTTTGTGGCCGCAGCTACTGTAACCTTAAAACAGTGGATAAATGTAGGCTTGAACAATACATTCTCATTCTAAACTCATTCACGTATTGACACTCCGCAAAGTCCCCTGGGTGTCAGATGCTGACGCGATGGGGTATCTCTTCAGTAACTGACACTCAGGTTCATGACAGGCTGTAGCAGGAACTTCCAAAGATTTTTCCATGGACTGTGAAGTAAACCCATGAAGTGAACCCATCCGTTACCCTAACCCCTAAAGTCTAAGATGGTGTTTTTGTTTTACAATTTAACTCTGGTTTTTGTGATGATATCTGGACCTCTATCACCAGAGAAGAGCTCAGGAACATCAGGGCAATATCATCAGAGGATTTATTCCCCACTTCTCTTCTCCCTACAATGAAAATTTTGGACATTCTGGTAGTTGGTAGTAACCTTAAGGTGTGCTCTCTATTGCTGACGCTGTGAAACGTTGTAGGAGAGGGCTTGTTCATCTCCGCCAGCGTGGACTCCGCTCAACGTTACCAAGCATAATCCAATCTAACATACCTTTCCTGTCCAACATACTGGATGAATAACAACTGATGGGGGAAAATCTAGGGACTTCTCTTCATCTGCTCTTTTTTGCTTCACGGAATCATGGCTGTGTGAATTAATACCTGACTCTGCGCTGCAGCTGGCAGGCTTCCAACTCTACAGAGTGGACAGAGAGTAAAGCAAAGGGTGGAGGAATCTGTTTTTACATCAACAGTGGCTGGTGCAACGATGTGGCAGTGATCCAGAAGCACTGTTCCCCCTCCTTGGAATCCTTCATCACACACTGTAAGCCTTTTTATCCACCCCACATGTTTGCTTCATTCATTCTGGTTGGAGTCTACATTGTGCAGGTTGCATAGCGCATGCTCGCAGACCAGATACTGAGTGTAGACTTGAGCTATCCGTACTCTTTAGTTATAGTCCTTGGTGACTCTAACAATGGAAACCTCACTCATGAACTTCCTAAATATAGACAGCTTATTAAATGCCCCAACCCACAGGATAGAGTTCTGGATCACTCCTATACCACAGTCCGGGATGCCTATCACGCCGTGCCCCTTGCTGCACTGGGCCAATCCGACCACGTCATGGATCACCTGATTCCTACTTACAAGCAGAAACTGAAGCTCTGCAAACCTATAGTGAGGACAAGCAGTGGACCAGTGAGGCAGTTGGAGGATCTTCAGACGTGTTTGGATTCTACTGACTGGGATGCTACCAACAGTCTAGATGAGTACACAGAGGTTGGGACATCATACATTAGCTGCTGTTTCTGAGTTACAATAACGAAACCCTGGTTCAAAGCCAAACTCAGAATGTTAAAGTTGGATAAGGAGGAGGGCTTAAAGAGTGGGACAAAGGCAGATTTAAAGACGCAAAATACAAGTTCAGCAAGGTTGTGAAAGAGGCTTAACGACACCTCCCCCTTCTCAGCTGGGACCCGGGTACCTCTCACAATACCCTCCTTAAAGACCCACCTCTCCTACCCTCCATCCACCTCAGTGACAACTCTTTCCATAAACCAGAGAGGTGGTAATAAACTCTTCAGAAGACAGAACCCCTGGAAAGCTGCTGGATCAAATTCTGTCTCTCCATCCACATTGAACTTAGCATTTCACTACATCCTCCACCACCTGGATTCTGCAGTTACCTACACCTAGATCCTGTTTGTGTCTGTGTCAGGAAAATCTCTCTCAGCTGAGTGTGCCTGACTCATCCTGCAGGTAGATTACAGACTTGTGTATGGCTCTCTGACAAGCAACATGTGAAGCTGGAAAAACATGTCTCTGACTCCCAGCTCATCAGCACTAGTTCCCCCTAGGGCTGCGTTCTTTCTCCTCTGCTCTTCTTCCTGTACACCAACAGCTGCACCTCCAGTCATTAGTCAGTCAAGCTTCTGAAGTTTGCGGACGACACCACTCTCATCTGACTTATCTCTGAGGGTGACGAGTCCGCCTACAGGTGGAAGGTTGACCATCTGGTGACCTGGTGCAGGGAGAACAACCTGGAGCTCAGTGCTTTAAAAACAGTGGAGATGGTTGTGGACTTGAATAACTCAACCCCAGCTAGCCCCATCACCCTCTGTGACTCCACAATTGACAATGTGGATTCTTTCTGTTTCTGGGCACTATCATTTCACCTGACCTAAAGTAGGAGTTGAAGATCAACTGGACAATGATGGTGCACTTCTACTCCTCCATCACTGAGTCCATCCTCACCTCCTCCATCACCATCTGCTATGCTGGTGCCACCGCCAAGGACAAGAGCAGACTGCAGAGTGCATCCAGTCTGCAGAGAATGTGATTGGCTGCAACCTCCCATCTCTCCAGGATCTGTACACCTCCAGCACTCAAAGGAATGCAGGGAAGATCGTGGCTAATCTCTCGCACCCCAGCAACAAACTAGTTCAGCCACTTAATCCTTTGGCAGGAGGCTGCGGTTCATTAGGACCAAAATCTCATGCCACAAGAACAGCTGCTTCCTATTCGTTATCAGCACAAGTCACGTTTTGTGGAAGCAGGAGTACCCAGAGAGAACATGCAGTGCACTGGGAGAACTTGCATACTACATGCAGAACGGCCCTTGGTGGTCCAAGGTAGAAAAGTTTTTAAAATGTGATCTTTTTTTTTTTTTTTTGCTGGTTGAGTAAATCCATTTGTTTTTGACAAAGACAAAAGAAAAAAAAACTTTTTTGAATCTGTGAGATTTCTGGATTCAGCCAAAAAGTCATGCACCCGCCATTCAATTTTGGTAATTTGTTAATTTAAAAAAAAAAAAAAAAAAAAAAAAAAAAATGATAAAATCAGTTGTTTCTAATCTTTCATTAAGGTAATAATTTAAAAAACAAATGAATGATCAAGTAGACTGGCGACCTGTCCAGGGTGTACCCCGCCTTTCGCCCATTGACTGCTGGAGATAGGATGGATGGATGG
>NW_015150676.1:1027834-1035412 GCF_000732505.1 Cyprinodon variegatus | reverse complement strand
TCACACCTGCCGTACAGCGCATGAACTTCTGACCTGAATTACATCAGATAAATTGGCTTGAGATTTATAGATGCATCCATGCTGAACTATTGAGGAATCAGTCAGATAATTAAACCATGTTTTAGCTGTTAAGTAAAAGGCTAATTTTCAATAAAAAAGATAATTTTCAATAAAAAACTTAAAAAATATCTTCTTAGATAAAAAAATGTATCATTTTAAAACCTTCAAGTATGCAGGTGTTTCTGAATTACTTCAGCATATTTTTTTTTATAAAATCAACATTGCTCAGACATTTTTTTTCCCCTTTGTGCTCTGTCAACTGGTTCCTGCTTTTTTCATGGTGTGTCAGATATTGTTCTGATGTATTGTTCAGTCCCTGGATCCTGTTGTTCTGATCCTCAGCTGAATCCTGTTCATTTTCCCTGTGCTGTTTCTGACATCTTGGTGGATAAAACAGTACAGTGTAGGTCAGAAATGAGGGTATGAACGGGAAAGGATTGAACTAACCCGTAGGCCTCCTGCCAGTACCTTACCACTGAGATTATATTTTAGATGATTTGCTGTAGAACATCCTGTTTGTTCTCCTAGCTAGTTTATTTCTGCACAGGGTAATCTGAGCCACTAGCTGTTGGTTGGCAGGTTTTTCCTCCGCTGCTTCATTGCTGTTTTGTTTTTTTCTGTCTGGTCTAGTTCTGCTCGAAACTAGAGGGAGTCTGAGGAGAAGATGGGCAAGGTACAGAACTGGGTTTTAATAATTTCAAGTTTAAACCAGACAGCAAAAATTGTTCCAACTGTATTAGTTATTCTGCTATATATATATAATACATATATAATACAACATATATAAATTACTCAATGCAGCTTTTAATATTACGGCTGTTTTTTCTTCTTGTCAAAAAAGAGAAATGCCCTTAGGGGTGGAATGGTTCTCCAAAGCACCAAACTCTCCTGTGAAGAACCAGTCTTTGTCAATCTCTGCTTTAACCAGTGCTTCTCCGTGTGCAGTTAGATTGGTAGTAATCTAAACAGTGTCCGCCTGTGTGTGTGTGTTTGGATGTTTCTGTGTTTGCTTGTATCATAGCTTCCCTTAATTCTAGGTAACACCTGGGACCCTGCTATTGCCAGATGATCCCTGTGTCTTAAAATGAAATGCAGTTGGGGATGTTCATGCACACACACCAGTCTTTGGCGCACATATCCATAATGCTACAATAACACAAACTTTGATTTATGCACCCAGAGAACCAAAGCCTGTTGACAGACACAGGCTACAGTTCAGAGGCAGGTAGTCTGCTTGCCTGCCATGCCAAGTAGAGGATTACAGTGAAAATCAGAGGCTTATCTGCAGAGAGTATAATGTAAAAACAGACAACAGACCATGAGGGTAATCTAGTTACACATTAGGAGGGATGGTCAGCACTGCACCATCAAAGGAAGTGACATGAAGACTCCAAAAGTTTATTCCTAGGTTATTAATTGCATAAGGGATGTGACAGAAGGTGGGCTACTTCAAATCAGACTAAACTATTTAATTATTAAATAAGGTTTTATACAGTAGCCCAGCAAAGCCTTGTTTTTGTTTAGAAAACATGCAAATTGAAACGGACGAACAGATCCACCTTTTCGGAATGCCTGTGCAGGGGAACAGAAGATCTCGCCTGTTCAGCCAGACCAGCAATTCAGTTTAATGAACCCCCATTTCAGAGACATAGACAGGTATAGGGGAATGCCAGGCAAACAAAAGAAGCCAAACAACCCCCATTCCAAAGGGGTGGACCCGTTCATACATTTCAGATTGCATGTTTTCTAAACAAAAACAAGGCTACTGTATAAAGCCCGGAACTCAATGCTATTTCTGACATTTTGAATTGAAAAAACTTCCTGGATGGAAGAGAAATGTCTTCAAACTTGGAAACAAAGTTCAGCGGATTGTTTTTTTTTGTGAATATTCTCAAATTTACACAAGAGTATGAACCCTAATGGTTTTAGGAATCTTGAAAATGTTTCATCCAATTCTTACCAAATTTGGGGGGGCACATTCATGACTCTCAAAGAATGGACCATATTGGTGTATGATGAACACACAATCAACTCAAAAACAGGTTCTTTTTGTAACATATTTTTTGATAGTGAGTAGAAAGTCTCACTAACCTGTCCTCTTTTGCAATCAGGGCAAATTCCCTCTAAATCAGTCTTTCTAAGAACAATCTTTTCAGTTGATGGCATTATGACGACCTCGAATGATGGCTTGATGTTTTCTACTTGGCTAACTGCATAGCTGGTGGGCCCGTGAACAGCTTTGATGATATTAGCAGCCTTAAGTCAAGCCTGTGAGGAAAGGGACCACCACAGACACACATTCATGATCATGGTGAGTGAGAGTTTATGAGGTTATTGTTTCCTTTCCTCCATGTCATGTATCAACTCAGAAGAATCCTCTCGGCACCTGCAGATGTGGAGATGTTAGGTCACACAGGGGTCAAACTTACCAGAGAGGAACATCGTTGCATGCAACTTGTCTTTAGGAAAAGCCATAAAGGATGAAGAAAGAAATAAACTCTTGATTTTGATAGGAAATCAGACATCTGTAAGTTAATTAGAAAAAAATAACAAAGCATATTTTTTTATTTTATTTTTTTGCCAAAGTGACAATTTTTTAGTTATACTGTATGGTATCTTTAATTAGGTACTAAGATTGCATTCAGTGCTTTATTCCAAAAGTCCCTTTAACATGTTGGTTTTATGGTTGTTTTTTATTTACTATCATGACTCTTACAGCTGTTATTCCTCCACTGTATTTCTCTATCAATCAATCTCTATTTATGTGAAGAGTTAGAAGTACAGTCAGGAAATATCAGGAGCGAGAGAAAGAAACAAAGGTCATAAAACATTTAAGTCCCCAGTTATGTCAGCATTTATTAGAGCACTGAGGCTGGGGCCACCTAAATGGGACAGTGGCCCCAGCAGATTCCAGGGGCCACATGCTAAATATGGAACAACAGATATCTGTCAAATGAGGTACTATTTTTATTTCAATTCAACCAGCAAAGATATAGAAGAATGGGAAAAGTTCAGATGCATAAAAACCAGGAGGAAGATAATGCAAGTTTTTTTTTTTGATAAAATAAAAAAAGATTATTATAAGACAAAGAAGAAATATCCGACTCTGAACTGTGTTTGCAGTTTCTTTCAACCCAACTCTTGAATGAACTCCAATATGAAATGGTGTGTGTGTCTGTTTCTGTCTGCATCTTCATGAAAATATTGTCCAACCTACTGCTGTGATGCTGCATTTTAAACAGGAGTACCATCAATAAGTAATGGCATTCCAGCAAACGGTATAATGAACATATGACTGGTAGACGACACACATCCACACACAGGCAGAGGAAAAAATTAGCTTCTAAAGCTGCCAGGCGCGCATTATAAAGGCTGCTTGTTAAAACTAGATAACTTGTGGACCTGGTTGTTACAGTAAGGGTGTTCTTGTTTGTGCAGATTCCTGTCACCATCATTTTAGTCCCCATAATGAAAGGTGACACCCTTTGAGAACAGGCTCCCACAGAAAAACAGAAGGGGAGGAACAGAGAGGGAGGGGGGAGGGATTCAGACTGTCAGTCAGACTCTAGGAAGGAGCATCCAGACAGAAATTGACATTTCAACATGTCAGATGTTTTCCAGATTTTCAGTGAAAATCATTCAGTTTAATATCTTATCACATTCTGAAAATTAAGAGCTAAAACAGAACTCCTGAAATCAATTTATAGACTAAAATATATTCTGAGCATCCTGCGCAGCAAAGTAGTTTCCCATGTAAGAGAAAACAATTGAACTGGTGGCTTTATTTCTGTAATAGAAATAAAATATTCTTCAGAAAGTTCTTCTCAGATCTGATGTAGAGGTTCCCATAAATTCTGCAATCCTTCTTTCCATCTCACCCAAAAACCAAAAAATCTCTTTTCTTAATCCACTACTCCTTTTATTTAACAATATTGCACTGGCTGCAGACTTGAAGACCCTTGCCATGAACTTATGGCTTATCAGTTATATTGATATAAATAAAGTAATAACACTCCGTTTAGATGCATTTATTTGATTCATTCTCCTCTTGCTCTCATTCGTACTCTGGCTCAAACGGCTAAATGGACAAATTTTCCATTGTTCACATCTATTTAACAACAAAAGTTGTTTGAAATAAATAATTCCTGTGCTGCTAGATATCCCTGCAACGGACTGGCGACCTGTCCAGGGTGGACCGGCTTCTCACTCAGAGACAGCTGGAGGCACCAGCACCCCTCATGACCCTGCTTGGGATAAGCGTGATGATAAATAGATGGATGTGCTGTCTGGGGATAAACTACAAAAATGTTTGAACGATGGAGTGTAATGCCTTTGAGCCTGAGAGGGACAGGCTGTTCGGGTCCTCCTTGGTTTTCCTAAGACCACAGCAGAAAAGTTGCTCTAAGACACACCTCATAACAGAAGTTTGTGGAGCAACAATGATAAGGAACAGAATAGTTGCAGTCCCACTTTACTAAAACTGAATTATTGAAGTGGATTGAAGGGAAGGGTTTCAAAGGATATGACTGATTTAAACAACATCAGTTTAATCATCTATATGTACTGTACAGTAGTAGCCATTTACATTTTTTCCCACTTTCCTTGATGGGTCCTTAGCTGGTCCTTGGCCTGTCATTGGCTCTTCCTTGGTTGGTGTTTGGTTGGTCCTTGGCTGGTCCTTGGTTGGTGTTTGGTTGGTCCTTGGCTGGTCCTTGGTTGGCCCTTGGCTGGTCCTTGGCTGGTCTTGGTTGGTCCTTGGCTGTTAATTGGCTGGTTCTTGGCTGATCCTTAGTTGGTCCTTGGCTGGTCCTTAGTTGGTCCTTGGCCGTTCCTTGGTTGGTCCTTGGCTCGTCCTTTGCTGGTCCTTGGTTGGCCCTTCGCTGGTCCTTTGCTGGTCTTGGTTGGTCCTTGGCTGGCCCTTGGTTGGTCCTTGGCTGGTCCTTGGTTGGTCCTTGGCTGGTCCTTAGTTGGTCCTTGGCTGGTCCTTGGTTGGTCCTTGGCTGGTCCTTGGCTAGTCCTTGGTTGGTCCTTGACTGGCCATTGGCTGTTAATTGGCTACTCCTTAACTGGTCTTTGGCTGTTCCTTGGTTGGTCCTTGGCTGGTCCTTGGCTGGTCCTTGGCTAGTCCTTGGTTGGTCCTTGACTGGCCCTTGGCTGTTAATTGGCTACTCCTTAACTGGTCCTTGGCAGGTCCTTGGTTGGTCCTTGGCTGGTCCCCTACAATTCCTTTTTAAACATCAATCTTTGTACTAAAATATTCTCTCTGTCATTATTTGTGGACATTAAGATCTAAAGAGAAGCACCATCTCCCGGTCAGACCCTGTAATTCAGTGAAAGGGTGGAGTCAGAGTAAAGAAATATTGCACCAAAAAGAAGGAGGGTCACTCCAGTGGCTGAAAGTTAGAAATTATGTTAGGGATTTTGCTTGGAGTTTCAATTGGCTGCCATTTGGCTGGTGGTTGACTGGGAAGGGCCATTTTGAATGGCTGCTGCTGTATATAACATCAGTCACAATGCATGTAATCTCAAGGCTCTCTAAATTCAGTCGAATCATCGATAAAGAGTGATTCTTTCTATCTAACGGAACCCAGCTGATTGCATCCAGTCATTACTTTTAGCATTTGCTTCTCCTGATGAGCATGTAGTGACATTGAAGTGATGTTTGCATTGTCTTGGTAACTTTGCACCAATCCCTCATGTAGGGCAATACATGCAGCAAAGTGGAGAAGAAAGCGCCTTTTGACAAAAAGAATTCTACAGCAGAACCGGGCTTATTATGAGTCGCCTTCTGCCCTGGCACACTGGACATCCAATTCAACTCAGTTTATTTAATCGAAAGGCACTTTACAGTCTGATTGGTTCAAAGTTTTTCTGTCTAAGGAAAACCAGTTGACTCGAAGTCAATCCTTCACGCTAATCATGCTTGTTGTGACAATGGAGAGGAAAAAAACTCCTTTTTAACTGGAAGAAACCTCCAGCAGAACCAGGCTTAGTGTGAGCGGCCATCTGCTTAGGCTGACTGGGGTTCAAGGAGACAGAAGCAGACATAGAAAAAGAAGCAGAGATAGAAAAAGCAAATTCCCCGTCCAGGAAACACACAGCCAGGCAGACGAGGTCTGAGCCAGCACCCATGTCAGAGGATGAAGAGAGCACATCCAGCCAGTCACAGTCGGAGAAACAGGACCACACTGGAAAACAGGCCAAGCTCATTATTAACCTGTAAACATGAGTTTATGTTTAAAACACTTCAACTGATCTAATTAGATCTATTAAAGATGGCAGTTGCAAGGTGTGTTTCCCAATGTTACCAAAGATAGAGTGGAAACTGCTTCTCTACCGAACATTTTATTTAACTATATTATCTTCTTCTTCTTACAATGTGATACAAAGCTTTCTTTTGCTTTTCTGTTTAAACTGTTGTCTAAATCTTTTATCATGATGTCAAACACTGACAGTTACAAACAGAAGCATCTTAGTTTACCGAGAATAATTGTCCCTGTTTTGACAGACAGTCACAAACTGATTTCTTATTTCTCTTGTACTCCTGCTGTTTAAAATCACATGTGTAATATTTCCTTTTGACTATCATCAAACGTTTAGATATGGGGGGGGGTATGTCTGCAGAGTGTTAAAAAGCTGTGCAGTATTGAGTCTAAATGTCTCTGATGTTCAGTGGTGAAGGTTTGTCGGCAATCACCTAGAATATGATGAAAATATGTCTGTAATAAAATATTCGCTCAACTACTGTTTGAGCAGATATTTATAAGCTTAGTGAATCAGATATAAGAAGCAAATTCATTATCTTGATTGTTTTCTTCAGGAGGTTGGAAATAAGTAGAGACACGTATGTAGGAACAATCCCAACTGGTATGACACCCTGATACTGGGAGCCATATACAATGGACATTTTACAGTTGGGAAGTTAGACAGTGTTTCCAATATGCACAAAACATAACTTGAAGCATGAAAAGAACTAAGAGTACATTTGACATAGGGCTGCAACTTACGGTTATTGTGCAGATCGATTAATCTTTTTTCCGATTAATAATAGATTCCTTATATTGACATTACCCCCATTATGACAATGGAGCACAATCTTTTTTTTTTTATAGTTGCCAGTTTATTCCAGTCTTTACTATAATTCAATTCATTTTATTTCTATAGCACCAATTCACAACACATGTCATCTCAAGGCACTTTACAGTTCAACCTGATCATCCAGTTAGATTGATTCAGAGTTTTCTATCTAAGAAAAACCAGTTGATTGCATCGACTCATCGACTCAAAGCAATCCCTCACACTAAGCATGCTTGTAGCGACAGTGGAGAGGAAAAATTCACTTTTAACAGGAAGAAACCTCCAGCAGAACCAGAGCCAGGCAGACAAGCTCTGAGCCAGCTCCCATGTCAGAGGATGAAGAGAGCACATCCAGTTAGTCACAGTCAGAGAAACAGGACTACACTGAAAAACAGGCCAATCTCCAACATTTATAATCAGTAGTGTTGATAGCAGCAGCAC
>NW_015150676.1:1021693-1026860 GCF_000732505.1 Cyprinodon variegatus | reverse complement strand
AAAACTGGTAGTTGGTTCCACAGGAGAGGAGCCTGATAACTAAAAGATCTGCCTCCCATTCTACTTTTAGAAATTCTAGGAACCACTAGTAAACCATAATAAAGCTTTAAAGCTCCAAGTTAAGGTTTATCCTGATTCCACTGATAATGCTTTACATGTTTCTTCAGTGGATCAGTCTTTGGAAAATCTATCTATGCTCTGTCCTGGACTGGCCAAGCTAGAGTCCAAACTCGAATCTCTCCCCCCGGAGAGATTTGAAAATGGCTGTTCTTCCATCTCTCACCAAACCTGATGGAGCTTCAGGTTTTCTGCATAGAAGAGTGGTGCAAGCCTAAAGGCAGATGGGCTAAACTTGTGGTATGATTTAAAAAAAGAAAGGTGGCAAGACAGAGTATTTTGCAATGAGTGTAAAAGCTTGTGTGAATAAAAAAAAATAAAAAAAAGATTTTTCATGGGATTTTCTGCAGAATTCTGAGGGAAGACAATCATTTAATACCATTATAATAAGGCTGTAACAGAACTAAATGTGGAAAATTGCAACACCATTAATACCTTCAGAAAAACTAAAAAAACAGACCATTTTAAGAATCTGAATTAAGATTTTTAAGAGGCACATGTCCTAAATCTGTCTGTTGCCCGACTTCAAAGTGGTTGCTCATGCTCAGCTTTTCAATGAGATTAAATAAAAGATATGTGCAAAAACAGACTGAGGCAAGATTTCTGCATAGTGATGTTAAAGATTCATTTTTAGTCATCACAGATGCTTAGCAGCTTTTGCCACCAAGGGTGGAACAATCAGGGGATTTTTCCCTCAATCAATAAAATTATCATTTCAAAAATCTGTTTTTCATTTTCTCAGTTTATCTTTGATAGTAAAATTTGTTTGATGTTCTATACGTTTATGACTGGGGGAGAGGATGCTGAAGTCTACTGTTGAATTGGGACAATCAGTGTTACATTTAGAAAAACAAAGTAAACACTGCTTTGTCTTTGTTTGAATTTAAATATTTTTCTGCTTTTTATTCAAAGCAACACTGTGTAACTTAAAGCCAATAGAGGCGCTAGGCCTGTAAGGTTTAATGACTGCTGGAAACATTGTGCTGTCATGAAATAAACAGTCTCCCTTTGGATTTTGATAGCAGACTACTTTAGACCAGCAGATTAAGAAGTGCTGAAGTTTTATTTCATTTTTTTTTAAAGAGTAGGCCACATTCACCCCTCCAAAATAAATCCTTGAACTTGGGTCAAACGTTATGCTGTGTTGCTTTAATGAATAGCATCCTTTTCAAGGGCAGTAGCAGATATGCTGTAGGGATCGTTTACTCACCTTTAATCGTTTACTTTTATTTGGATTCAAAACTAAGAACTGCTTTAATCTATCTAAAAACTAGACCATATATCTTAAAAATACCTACAACATAGTTCTATAATCAAATATCATCAATTGTAATAAATGATGCTAAAATTAAATCGTTTCAGGGTTTGGAAACAACACTTTGAATCAAAAACGACAATAAACATTGCCTAAATCTAAGTCACTGAATCCACACTGATCCATCTGATCCAACCTTCTATTCAATTCCCGCCTCACTCTATAAAATGATTCTGATTAATGGTTGATACAACCCATGGTGAGCATTTAAAAAAACACACTTAGCAAATTAACTAGACTATAATGAGGGAATCTTATTGTTTTTGCTAATGGTACCATAGCAAATGCAACAAAAACAATATCTCATAAAATGGCCACTGGCTGCTGGTATGGCATTGAGATACACTTTGTTTATAGAATCATAATAAACTGACTCACCCAACCTTAGTGAAGACCTCAACCTCGCTGTCTCTGGTAACATTTTTATAGCGTTCCTCAAGAACAAGACTCACACCCAAACTCATCCACTGGTGGGAGGAACTGCCCCCTGACCAGGAGACGGCAAACAAAGCTTTTCCAGTTGAGATTCATGGACCCAGACTTGGAGGAGATGGTCGACATCCCTGCCATGTCCCGCCCAGCTGCAAACTGCTACTATAGATCTTGGCAGGGCGGGAACCATCAGAACCATGTCATCTGCAAAAAGCAGAAACACCATCCACCAAATCCACCATCCCTAAACCAGACCCCTCCAGCACTTGGATATACACAGAAATCAGTGAAAGCAGGCAGCCCCGCTGGAGTCCAGCATGAACCAGAAACAGGCCTCATTCAATGGCAGCTATGTGAACCAAACTCCTGCTCCACTTGCACATAGACCAGATGGCCCAAGACAACATAGCCTGCGGGATTATCTAGGTATGGAAATCCCACCACCATGTAAAGGTGACCATTCAAAAGGAGATCAGAGCACTGAAATAAAACACATGAGAACAAACTAAAAAAGTTTAAACTAGACTAATCAGAAACTACATTTCTAATGCAACTTTTTACAGCTACCGTTTTTTCTACAATTCTACAGTTCATAAAAGTCATAAAAGTTTGACTTTCAGTCAAAGAAAAGAGAATAAGCATTAAAAAAACATTAAAAAATGTGTGTACATGTATAAGTTATTGTTGGCAAGAATTTTTACATATCAATGAATTTTACTGATCAATCATGGAATATTGCACAAAGCAATGTCTGACATTTACTCACAACAAATCTGAGTGCTTGGTTTAGGGCAGGGATGTCAAAGTCAAATACACCGAGGGCCAAAAAAACTTTCTGAGGGCCGGACTGGTCAAAAGTTTATTAAACATATTGAAATGAACATAGCTTATTGAACAAAGACCTAACACATTGCTGTTGTTTTTAACCAAATATTAATATCAATATTATTAGTCAACTTTCATTATATTAAAAACTTTTTTAGGATAAATACAAAAATAAAGTGCATGCATTATAAATTATATTTGGATTGTTTTGGTTTTTGATTTTGACGCACCTGCGCGAAACTGCTGTGCTCAGGTGTGTATAAAAGGAGCCTGGATGGAGGGAGGGGCAGAGCTGATCCTGCAGGTGATAGAGGCGGACACGCTGCCGAGCGAGGGGCAGGTGGGATCAGCACGCTGCAGCAGTTGCAGAGCGCAGTTAGTGCATTCCGCCTCCTAAGACAACCGACTTCAGCTCAGCTTGGATTGTTAAAGAGGGAAAGGTAAAAACCAAAACAATCCAAACATGCAAAGCACAACAAAAAAATGTAAATAAACAACAAACACAATCCTGTTTTCCCCTGGTAATGTAGTGTTGGTGTGTGCAGCACAACCGCACCAACACTACATTCCCCACAATCCAACAGTAGCCCGCGAAGTAAAGGCAGCGCACACAAGTGGCCTTGGCCTGTGGGCCAGTTCTAATGGTGATTAAATATCCAGGGGGGGGGGCATGGATAAACAACCCGGCCCGAGGGCCTTGACTTTGACATATGTTGCTCAGGGGATTAAAAAAAGGAAAAGTAGCTTAAGGCTGAGGATTAAACCTCTACTTTCTTTATGTGTAGAGAAATACACTCTGGCCTAACACCTTTTAATCTACTGTTCCACATGTCCATTGCAGCTCCTGCTTTGCTCATACACTACATATAGGAAACATCATGTGTGTACACACATGGTGGGAGATACAGCTGACCTCCTTCTCTGATTCTATCTCTTGCTTGAACATGTGTGTACACACATGTGTAAGCAAACTCCAGTATGGCACCCCGTGAGGGCCAAACTATAGGGGGTTTGTTCCAATTAGTGCAGCCAAGGTGTTGGAAAAGGCACACAGAAGAATCAGATAACAGCAGCTGGGAACACACTGAGCCAGAATGCTTGATAATAGCTAACTAGCTTACTTCACAGCCACAGCAAGACTTTTACCAAAAAAAAAACAAAAAAACACTTTAATCCAAAAGAAAAATTACATTTTATTTAACACTTGTCTAATTTAACAGCTATCAAAATTAGAGTCACAGCAGTAACACTGGTAATTACACCGGTAAAATGTTTACCAATATAGAAATGTTATACATCGTTGATAAGCTTGGATTCTCCACAATTAAACCGGCAGGTTTATTTTATGGACACAGTGAGCTCCAAAGCACAATTAACACAGATAGAGCAGCATGTCAAAATATTAACATGACAAAGAATCCACAACAAGCAAGCATGTCTTTATTACTGATGTTCATAAAAAAGACCTATTATTTTCAAGGGTTAAAAAAACAACTTTGAGTCATGTTTGAACTGATGCAGCTTGGGCTGTGTTTTACTCACCCAATGTTCATGTACATATTCACAAACTAGAAGGTGTTAGCTTTCAAATAATGTGTCACACATGTAATTCGGGTGTGCAGTTCCTAAGTTATTTGCTTTTCCATTTGGGTGCAAATAGATGAGAATTTCCCAAAATGAGGTGGATGTTTTAATAAGTAAACTGGAGACACTTTGGTTTGAAAATGTCGCAGACAGACTATCAAACACTCTTACAACCAAACACTTATTGTACATATGAAGCTTTGTCAAAGAGTCCTCTTACTATCAGCCATGTTTCTATACGCTACAGCTACCTCTTTTATCATCCTCCTCTACCTCTGTATGCTGTGAAAAAAAGAACAGCATTAGTGATGCCATCCTGCCATTGCTGGCATGTTTCTCTGTTCAATCTTAGCAACCAGTTTTCATACTGGCAGCAAATGATATGAAGTCTGGCCTGTGAAGGAGTCATACTGTGCTACAATGAAACGTTTTTATTTTTATTTTATTAAAATAACACTATAGACTAATATAATACTGTAAAACAGGTCCTGTATTTAATTTTTTTCTTTGTTTTGCCTGTGTAGATGCTCAGCCATATGGGTCATGGCTACAACATAACAATAGTCTGGTTGCTTTTCAATTCAAACATTTGTTGTGTTTTTTATTTTTATTTTGTGGCACTGCTTGACTTTATTTTGAAGGGGATCTCATGGCAATTGTGGAAGAGAAAAATGAACTTTGGATTTGAGCTAAAGCCTGAGATGTGTCAAGGATTAGGTATCCATACATTGGTCACACGCTCTACGACTCTGATTTCTCCCTTCACCCTCTTCTTCCATCTTTGCCTCTCCCTTCTGAGGTATTCCTTCTTTAACTCTGCATCACTATATAACTTTGTTCTATGCTTCTTTTGGTATTCCCTGTTTCTTCTTCTTCTCTCCTCCACAGATAGCT
>NW_015150676.1:1012556-1020153 GCF_000732505.1 Cyprinodon variegatus | reverse complement strand
ATTCAATTCAGTTATTACTTTTAGTTTTTTTAATCAAGTTGCAGCCAGCATATAATCATTAAATTAATATAAAAAACAATAAATCTTTTAAAAAAACTTGACATATGTGCAAAGGAAACCCTGATTATAACCTTGATTCTTTTTATTCATAGAAATGTTATTTATTTCAAACAGAATTAGCACTTTTCTTAGTGTGGCATGTTTTTACCAAAATTTCAAAAATCAGTGAAATTCTTCTCTCAGAGCAGAAAGCAACAAAATGTTGCTTGATTTGATCAACAGTTTCAGCATCAACCTTGTAGCTCATGTAAGGTGGTGCGTACACATGGGCTTTGTAAAAAAAAATGTTTTTTCACCTTTAGTCATGCAGTCCTTCAGGCACAGCTGGCACCATTTTTTTTTTTGTTTTTTTTTACTAACCCAGCTGCAGCCTCAGGTGAATCAGGACAATATTCCAAAATGGCTGCAGAGGTTCCTGTTCGGGCGCCAGGCGCTCCTTCCTCTCGACGCCTTAAGGAACATCCTTCCCTTGATTTTCCTCCCTGATATCTGGGTCGGGTTGATCTCCCAGAAGCCCTCCAAATTTGTATTTTTCAGGATGATTTCCTTTCCCTTGGCTGGTGTGAGTAGGGGAACGGTGGATGAAACGTACTGGAGTTGGCAGCCGAATACCTTGTTGGTCCTGCAGTCATCCTTATGGTGTTTGGTGCTGCTGTCCTTCCCTGGTTGCTTACTGAATTTGATGAGTACTGTGCAATTTTGCAGTTCTCTGACAAAAAGGTTTCTCTGTCAGCTTTCCTCTTTTTCATTTGAAGATGCATCATCCTCTGGTTTGTATTCCTCCTCATCTTCCGCTTCAGATGCATCTTCATCCTCTTGTCTATCCTGAGCTCCTGAAAATATCCTCTCGGAGCTGATGGACAGTGCAACATACGGTATAATTGTGGCTTCAGCAAGGAACCAAGTATGGATGCTCAGATTCAGGGTACCTTTATGTGCTCTACACTATTTTCCTTTTTATTATGTGTACTCTTTAGGTTTGGGAGCTTGGGAGATGTGAGGAATTAGCTACGGACAGTTGTGTGTGGCCTTTGCACTTGTTTTCTTGAGTTGAAATGGTTTTATATTCCACAGATCAAAAATGACCCATAAAAATGACAGTCTTTGCACCCTACTGGTGTCCAGCCCACATGGAAATATAAATAAAACCTAATTATCACTTCTTGTTGTGATTGTAACCCTTAAGGAAAAGTCTTTAAAGTTCAAGTTGGAAAAAGCTAGTTTGAGCTGCATTTTCTACAGCTAAATATGGTAGTTGGTCCTTTTTTGCCCCAGTAAAGACGGGCATACACTGTACGATGTTTCCAATCGTTGTACTCAGCTATACTATGAACCCCTAGGGCTTAAAAGTTCACAGCTCACGATATATGTTCTTATACTGTACAGGCCAATGCTCTGATGCGATATACCTGCTCACACTGTATGTCCAAAAACCACATGTCAGACTCAGCGCAGAGAGATGGCGCTGGCCGGACTCAATCAGGAAGAAGAAGAAAAACTCCCTTGTTTGCACATGTGCAGTGCTCAAAGTTCTGGTAAATCGGCTCATAGCTGTGCTTCAACAGCAGGATTTACCCACCAACACCTCACGACGCCCGGCTGAATTTAAAACATGTTTGATTTTCTCCAAACCTTACGATTCCTAATGGGGAGGTGGTCATGAGAGGCTGATCGCACCTCGTTACCCAATATATACAGTACTACACAACGCACAACCAGACTTAAAGTCGAGCCGATCGAAAAAATTATCAAATTAACGTAAAATTGGCCCGAAACGGGTAAAAACTCGTACACTGAATGCCCAGCTTAAGACTACACAAAGAATCAATAGAAACATACTTTTTACATTGTACATTGTGAATGTACTTGCAACTGAATGCTTTTGGATATTTAACTAATGATTCAGAGTATTTTACACTTTCTAAAACAAAATAATCGGTGACATCTACCATTGAAGCATTACTGTGAAACTTCCAATCACCACCAAGGTTCACCACCAATCACATCGTGAAGTTTGCAGACGACACCACGGTGGTGGGCCTCATCAGATTTATTTTTTGCTAATTAGCAGCTGATTTTGAAATTGAATATCATGACCTGATCAATTAAAGCTTTTATCTGCTGTTATTATATTAACAAGTTTGCTAGTAGTGGAAACAATTCTTGATCTTGTCAAGAAAATGATCTGGGATAGAAAGAAGCCCGGTTAGTGGTATACGAAAAGCATAGAAATTATGAAGAAAGATGTTAAAATGGGAAAAGACTGGAGCAGGTTGGGACCCTGAGGGTAGGTAGAGCCTAAAGTCGCCCACAGAACCCACTCAAACTCTTCAGATGCCTGGAATAAAGCAAAAAAAACAACTCCATTACTTTTTTGGATGCCATTTTTCAATTTTGTTTTCATTAGAAATAGTTTAACAGTTTTGAAATTGTACTGCCATAGAAAACACGTTATAATTATATATATATTTATATATATATTTTCTTGCAAATTTCTTAGTGTTATTATTAAAGAAAAAAGGGGAAAAAATGAAAGAAAATAAAGAGAAAGTAATGTACCAATGTGCAGGAGTCAGTCTGTGGACCGGGGTGTTGAATGGATAAACTGGAAGCTATGGGTGCCAGAGACTCTATGGCCTTGAATCCCAGTGCCATACCAGGAGGAAGCGATCTATAATTGGCACTGAATTAAAGCACCCAGCTGTCACAAAAAATACCCAGTAGGGAAGAAAAGGAACAAAACTGTGTGAATGCTTAGATTTCAAACCCAGTTTAGGGTTAGAGAGAGAGATTATTATGTCGCACCTGGAGTAGATGTTGTTGTTGTGTATCGTAGTGAAAATATTTTCCCCATTTAATCTTTTTTTGTTAAATCGAACATTAATCTGTTGTTATACTTTTTAAAACTGTTGTTTTAATTATTGATATTAACCTAATAAAGTCAAATTACAGTTAAGGAATTTACAATAAATATTTATACACTCCAGAAAATAATAACCGGGAAATAAAGAAGAAAACTTAATATGAAAATAACAATAATACGCTGATGGCTGGATTGGTGAACCTAGAAGAAAGCGCTGCGGCTGTGATCATCTTGTGAAAATGTGACGATTGTTCGATGCACAGACTTTGTTTATTTGGACATTTGCACAGCTCAAAGCTGCATTTGTGTCATTTTTTCCTTATTACACTCTAAACTAACTAGACACTTTAGTTGGTGAAGACATTGCTTAGCATTTTTCTATCCTAACACTCTGTAGCACATCAGGATGAAGGCTTGGCTCCTAAATATGCACCCCCACCCCTGTGTGAAGGGATGCACGTGTGCGTGTGTGTGCGAACACTGGGTAGCCAAAGCCTCCCCACCGTGTTTCACCATAGGTGTGCAGATGAAAGCTCCACTGGCTAGTGGGCTGACACACACGTGAACACACACACACACACACACACATAGAGAAGCAGAACGTTTGAAGTGGCACCCAGCAGCTGAGCTGAGTTGTGGCCGTAACCTCACTTTGACATCTGGGTAAAATCCCTCCAAGAAGAGCACACAGACTCCAACAAACTTGCTTCCATTTTCTCCTGCTTAAAGTATATAACCTTCACCATGCTCACAAAACGTGTGCTAGAATACGACTGCATGTACGTTTTATTTGGGTCATTCAATCACATGTGGCTGAGGAATATCTTTAATACAAAGATACCATTTTTTTTCAATTTTATTTAACAAAAACTGGAAATGAATATGATGGAGGTTTGAAAGACTGGCAAATTCTATCAAATCTCATTAAGTCAATATGTTGCTTTGGTATTAAAGTTTAAAACATGCATATAGGTTAATTCAATTTAGAAATACTTTATTAAACCCATAGCATACTGGAAGCAAAGTGATGTTATTAACTGTAGGCAGGAAGAATCTCCTGCAACAGTCTGTCTCACAGCAGCTATGGAGAAGACTGACTGAAGACACTGTTGCTGTTTGACCACTAGTAGCGCTGCTTTCTGGAGGCAAGAAGGTTCCAGGTTCGATTCCTGTCCAGAGGTCTTTCTGCATGGAGTTTGCATATCCTCCCTGTGCATGCATGGGTTCTCTCCGGGTACTCCGGCTTTCTCCCACAGTCTAAAAACATGAATGTAAGGTTCAGTGGTTTCTCTGAATTCTCCTTAAGTCCCTGTGTGTCTCTGTGTTGCCCCACAATAAACTGGTGACCTGTCCAGGATGACCTCGCCTCTCACCTATAGACTGCAGGAGATAGGCACAAGCCAGACCATTACCCTGACTAAGACTAGGCAGGAGAAAATGGATGGATGGATGGATGGATGGATGGATGGATGGATGGATGGATGGATGGATGGATGGATGGATGGATGGATGGATGGATGGTTGGATTGACGGACGGATGCATAGACGGATGGACGAGTAGTCTTTGTAAATCCTTATCATCAAGAGCAATTCCCAGTTTAGAGGTGCCTTTTCTTGTCATTTTGTACAGTGTATACAAAATGAAATTTCATGTAGTACTGCTTTCACACAGTAAATATCATCTTACAGGAAACACTGAAGGACCTTTGCTTCCTCAAAGAGAACAGTTTGTTTTCTGCCTTTTTGAAGATGGCTTCAAGGTTATGTTTCTACAATCATCTCCTTTGTTTTGTTAAAATTCAGGATCAGATGAATGTTTCCACACCATGCCACCAAGTGGACCACCAGCTCTCTGTACTCCATCTTTGATGCTCCCAATGACTGCAGAGTCATCCAAGTTTTTCTGCAGATGACAGGACTCTGTCTGGTCCTGGAAGTCAGAGGTGATAGAGGGAAAAAGGAATGGAGAGAGTAGCGCCCCCTGTGGTGCTCCTGTGCTGCTGGATCAGCCAGCTGAGCCTTCAGTCTAACAGCCTGTGGTCTGTTTGTTAGGTAGTCTGTGATCCAGGTGGTTGTTGATGCCTCCACCTGAGTCTGCTGGGGTGTCTGATGAAGTAAATCAGGCTGATAAAACGTTTACATTTTATCAATGCTGCACTTTAAGAAATGAAAATGACTTGAGCGCTGCACTGAACAAAATTCCCTTTCGTATATACCCTGTGTATATAAAATGACAATAAAGTTTGTCTAAGTCTAAGCGAATCATTAAAAATAGTCTGGAGAAATCAAAGAACATGATCCTCAGGGTTTTTTGAAGCAGGCGTTGGATGGCATATAGCAGATTTCTGTATTTGTCGGCTAAAAAACGTTGTTTCAGGATCTCACTCAAATTAAATCACGCATCTGTTGGATCTGTTATTCAAAACATGAAACAATGGTTTTGAAGTCACTAGAGATGCTTAATAGGCCCAGCAGATGCTTGAATCTTCTGTGTTGACGTATTATTTATTTCTGTAGCTGTTTTTTTTTTACCTTTGAAAATATTTGATAATTGATAGTAGAACCTTTGCAGTAAAAGTAAGACTTTCAGAATGTAAAGCATTAAGGCAACCAAAGTAAAACATCTGCTTTTCTTCTTCTACTTAGTAAAACTTTCATATTGATTGAAAATTTTCCGTGTTGGCTGGAAAATATGTCTCTCTTGTAATTATCGGCATAGCATTTTCTATTGCAGTTGTAAAAATGTGCCTGTGAACATATTCATCTGGTGTAATCAATTATAAATTAGCCCGCTGGATGATTTTCAATATGGTGCCACTAATTTCACCAGGAAGAGCAGAAATCCCAGGGGGGTTGAATGAACTCTTTGGTGGGTCTTACATTTTACTAAAAATGTTTATTAGTCCACATCTGAGGCTGTGCTGGAACTGCTTCAGGTCCGACCACTTTGTTTGCGTATTTCCAAAACCAAATAGGATCTGTTATTACTTTAAGGTACAGCATATATTTAAACAGCGTCAGTGAAAGGATGAGGTAATAATCTATTCTCTTATTCTCCATTCTCTCTGCTGGTATAGCTCTGGGGGGGTTCATGCTGTGTGGAGGACTGCCGCTGCACTGAATTCATCAAAACAGCAAAACAAAGCAACCGATTTCTGTTCATTAACTGAATTCACTTTCAAGTCACTTTAATCATGAATTTATTCCAAAACAAGTCCCCATTTATCATTTATATTTTCTGTTTTATTTTGCCTTTCTGGGAGAGTCTAGAGTGAGTTTGTGTGCAGGTGGGGTATGAACATCCTCCAGGCAAAATGCATAACAAAACAGAGCTGTTCACCAAAGTTAGCCATGTTACCTGTGTGTGAAGTTTCTTTTTCATGTGACCATCTCTTAAATCTACATTTCTAGCCAGATTATCTGTGTGTGCTTTTATTTCTTACCTTATTGTCCTATAAGTAGCATTTTTTTTAGGAAAATACTACTTATGTGGACTTCTGGGTGCTTTCAGGTACTTGTGGAGGTCAATCAATTAATCCTCACAAGGAAATGATACCCTCCAGGGTTTGAGTCTAAGGTGTGAATTCAGTTTAGGTTAGTGGCAGGTATATGCTGGTAATGGTTAGGATAACAGTAAGGGTCTGGGCCATAACCAATGAATGGAAGCCAATGGAAGGTCCCCATAAAACAGGGAAGGAGGATATGTGTGTGTGTGTGGAGACAGACACGGTCCTGTGATACCGCCAGCAGAGTAGGTAATGATACCAATCGATTGCTGCTGTTAATTAAGAGCATCTTTTAATTAATGATGTTTCCTTAATCTACCTGTTATAAATAATTCCTTACTCCTAGTTTTCAGTCCAGTAAATGTGTTGAAGATTTATTATGTCATTCTCAAAAATAAGTGAAACATTTTTGATCATTTTTCTAATTTTATTATCGATATTATTGTTTTTTATGTTTATTTGTCTTTTGACATTATTTTGGAAAGAGTACTTTTTTCTCTTTTAAATCATTACAGAGATGTGGTCCTATTCTTAATTTTAAAGCTGATTTAAGAACAGCTGCCATTTTCAGACAGGTGCCATGCAAACTATAGAAAAACAGCAAACAAAAACACACTAGAAATTATAATTTTTATGTGAACTAGTACTACTTAAAAAACATTACAAATGACAGCTCAAAATTATTCGTAGTAATTCTCATTTTGAAAACAAGGGATTAAATAAAAATGTTAAGATCATATTAAAGGATACAGCTTACCCACAGTCAGTATGCATGTGCAAGACGTCAGATTTGCTTTTATCCCTTTAGTTTTGTACTAAAAATAGACTTTAAACTACCTCAAAGGGCGTGTTTCCCTTTAGTCATGTACAAAAAAAGATATCATTGTAGTTACATAGAGAGATGATCCTTCAGTCCTTTAGAGGTGGAACAGGAAACTTTCATTCACAAAAATGAACAAAGAAAAATAAAGTATTTCTGTATTCATTTAGTGTTTTCCTGCATATCATATAGAACAGAGGGGTGTCTGTATGTTCCAGGGAAATGTTACTTTAAATAATCCTCTTTATTTGTAATTTAGATTGTGAATTACAATGAATATTGTGCTTTACTGTGAATCCATCCCTGAAGGAGCAGGAAGCAGCTTGCAGTGGCCTTATTGGGGTTAAG
>NW_015150676.1:994599-1010901 GCF_000732505.1 Cyprinodon variegatus | reverse complement strand
TCAATGAGTCGATGCAATCAGCTGGTTTTCCTTAGATAGAAAACTTTGAATCAATCTGACTGGATGATCTGGTGAACTATAAAGTGCCTTGAGATAACATGTGTTGTGAATTGGCGCTATAGAAATAAACTGAATTGAATGTAATTGTAAAGTTCATCAGGAAGAACAGAATTATTCTGACTAACTCGACCTAAAGCAGTTGGTGGAAGACATGAATTTTAAGAGAAATCAAATCACTGAGGGATGATATCTCACCAACTTCTTTGGATTTCCCCCTAAAAAATGACTCATTGGATTAACTCAATTTAATTGATGGCAGTTATGCCATCCAAAATATTTTTTGCTTCCTGAACCAAAATTCACTTTTTATCTGTATGGTGTAGTTTTAGTAAGTCTGTTCAACACCAGATGTGAATAAGCTTGGTTGGTTCAACTTAATAAAATCTAATTCTGTTGACCTATATTTGTCCCTGCATTGAATTAATTGAGTTATGTTAAACTAACTCATGACATTTAAATAACCCACTGACAAATGAATTGTTTTATCAATTCAATTGTACTTTAAGAGCAAACATTTTTTTTAGTCAATTCAGTTTATTTCTATGGTGCCAATTCTCAACATACTGTACGTCATCTCAAGGCACTTTACAGCATTGATGTTGTGAGATGAGCTGAAGCTTCAAGGCGTGTGTTGAGTAATGGAGGGAGCTGAAAAACAACCAATCTAGTTGGTTAAAGCTAGTTTGGTTTGATTAAACAATGTAAGATCATAATCTGAGAGCCACTGGTTACAGTTGCAACATTAGTGTTTAGTAGTATTGCTTTCTGGTGAGCCGTCACCTTGTTAATGGCGTCACCTTTAAGACATGGACAAGATTGTTGAGACTTTTGAAAGTTGCAATAAAAAACAAGTATCTTGGCAAATGTGATTAATTTGTATTGGTTTGCCTTAGTACACATATAGACCGGGTAAAAACACTGCCCAATTAGATTGGTTGATTTATCCAAAAGATTAGTTGAACACATGACTTCCAACCCGATTAAAACCTAAAACTGTAGAAAAACTATTATGTTTGAATAACAAAGACGAACACCTTTTATTTTGCTCATCATTGCCCAATTTGCACAAACTCTTTCACTGTCTGCTAGAGCTTATTTCACTAAAAAGGCAGAAAAACAGTGAACGATAAATGATTTTACAAACAAAAAAACCTTACAAAAGATTTTACTATACAAACCAGTCATTAACAATCAGAATTTTGAATATACAATTCAGACAAAATTTCTTGACTCTTCTAGGTTTTGGTGTCAACCAAATTTCATGACAGATTTCTTTTGCATTGGTTGTTATGGCGAATTTTAAATATTATCAAATGTTAGACATAACATGACAAGGTGTGTCTCTGCAGTTTGCATTGGCTAATTTTGACACAACCAACACTATGAAAGATGTTCTTTGTATCGAATCCAATGTGATATTTACAAAGCACTTTAAAAA
This sequence comes from Cyprinodon variegatus, assembly GCF_000732505.1. Lineage (NCBI taxonomy): Eukaryota > Metazoa > Chordata > Actinopteri > Cyprinodontiformes > Cyprinodontidae > Cyprinodon > Cyprinodon variegatus. The sequence goes on along the minus strand of NW_015150676.1, from coordinate 1,009,403 downwards.
CCCTGGAAGGGAACAAATTGCTCTACAGAGCCGTGTATGTTTTCCATTGAGCTGTGATTACTCTACATTGTTGTGTGTGCACATAGAAAGTCTGTCTATTGGTGCACAATTCAAAATCTGGTGCAGTGACAAAGCATCATGGTATGTGTGTAGTTTTTTTTTGCCTCAAGGCACGGGATTTGTTTAATACTCTGCTGTTGTGCAAGACTTGTCATTTTCTGTGTGAATTACACCGTCGAGCTGCAGACTCTGTGTTGAGCCTCTTTAGATACAAAAGTGCGAGACTTTAGGGGCATGTTTTTGGCAAAAAGTGAGTGCCAAACTCTTTCCATCTGGGTCTGCAGAAGGAATGATATTATACCCACATGCAAATACACAGAAACACACACACTCACCTCCTGCTGTTACCAAAGACAGGATTAGCCACCTTACCCCGTTTTTTCCATTCTTCCATCTTTCTGGCTCGTCACTCTGGTTTTTCCCACCCAACTATTTCGACTGTTCTCTGCACAAATCAAGATGCATTATTATTTTTTCTTCTATTTCTGCTTGAACATATATGCAAACCTATTTCTGCTCCCCCAAAGCTCTCTGCAGGGTGCCATAGTAACTCAGTAGGATGGAATCATCACCCATGCTTGGTATACGTTTTTAACGGTACCCCCATTCCCTTCCTGTTTCCCCTCCAATAAAAACCTTTTCAGCGCTATTCTTCCAACGCCCCAAACCTCTACACCTGCACCGTGTCACATCCCCTCGGCCAATCAGAGAGGGTGCATTTTACATACCAGCAGGGGGTGCAAAGCTCCTTAGCAACACTTGAGTTGTAGGGGGGGAGGGGTACTGTAATAAAAATGGTGACCTAGATTTGCCTTCATTTTTCGACACCCCCCACCCTTAGTGAGCAGAAGAAACGATCGAGAAAACATGAACGTTGCTGAGAGCTCCAAACTGGGTTTGAAAGGCGAAGCGCAACTCAATCAACCACCTTTTGCACTTAGAGTCAAGGTTTTTCACTAATTTGTAATGGTAACAGAATGACTTTACACCCTGCTTCTTCCACGTTTCACTTGTCAAGTCTATGAGTAGCTCAGGAAATTAGACTGAGTCGTAAAAAAGCACGGCGTCACTCAGAAACGACAAATCTTCTGGTTCTTTTTAACATTACTGATCCTGCTTTTTTGCTTTTAACCAAACATTCCTACTTTTGAGGTAGAAAAACATGAAATTGTATTTAGAAGTTAGCTAAAATAAGGCAAACTTTGGAAGAAGGTAGAAATGTGATTCAGTCAGTGTTAGTGGTTAGTTCAGCAAATTTCAATTTCTATAACAGCATGCAGGGATTCCTGATAATAACTCAGTGACAAGCTTATCTTGTTTTTTTTTTTCCTTTGAGTACATGCATCAGTGCTACCTTGGCACCAGCATTAAAAAAAAAAAAAAAAAAAAAACAATGATGGGAATTGTTAAATATATAAAAGTGAAAGCTTTTTTTTTGCAGTCTTCAGGGTCTGTTAAAGTTTTCTCCAAGGTATTGGAGGCGTTAAAGATGGCAGGGGAAAACAGCAAAACAAATTTGCTTTGTGATCCTGCATGAAGCCAAAAACAAGAGATTAAAGAAGGGAAAAAAAGTGAAAAGAGCTTTCAATTTTCTTGGAAGATTACAAAATTATAAGCACTTGTCAATATTTTTGTGAATTGCTTTGGTGATAAAGTAACAAAGGTGACTAATAAACCAAAGGAAAGAGAAAGAGACTTAGAGAGAGTATAAATGCAGAAAGCTTTTTATGTTTTCATTTATACATAAATATATTAGTATATAATTACGTTCTTTGGTATAGATTTAGTTTTCAGTGCTCTGGCCCAATTTTAATCTAATAATGGTATTCGGTGAGAAAGAAACTCCAATGATGTTTCAAATGAATGTATAGAGACAGTGTTCAATAACCCGTTGTTCATTTTATGTGTTCCTCAAATTACTGCATGTATATAGCCAAAAAAGAAATCAGATTGCTATGCTAAAAACAGACAAACGTGCTATTTACATAGTTTATTTTAAAACAGATTTGCAGCGCTGCTTTAAATGGATGGCATGAAGCAATCTGAGCTCCCCTAATAGCTACCAAGGCCTTTGTTCCCTTCTGATGGGCAATGCCAAACACAGGAATTTGTTTGATCTTCTTCAAATGTGTACTCAGTGGTTAACATGTGTTGATGTCTTCTTTTGAGCCGTGGCTAATTCAAACTCGCCACAGTGGCAGTTTCTTTTAAGGCGGCGCAGGGATTGACGGCTTTGATGTGAATCTGAAATGAGACGCTTTTGGGATGTGGCATACAGGGCCCAGAGAGGTGCCTGCAAGCCTGGCTGAGAATCATGCCCCTGGACTCAGTAGCTACTTTTGGTAATTACACAGCGTCTCAACATGACTTTATGCCGCACTACCAAGAAAGGTGTCATTAAAACTTCTTGGATTTTGGAAAAGAAGACATGGACTGCTTTTATGTAGCTCACAAAAAGCATGCTTCGCTGATAAATAGACAATTACTGCAGTCCCAGAGTGGCAGCTTGGCAATAGATAGATGACTGAAAACAGTTCTGGTTTTGATGTGGCTCAAATAGCAAGCAATTGTTAAGAGGAGCTCGGCTTTCTTTGACAATAATTCCTGCCAACATTTTCAATAAAACCCAGTGCAAGTCCATATGGCACACAGAGAAACAGCTTGATTTTAGAGGAGACTGACAGTTTTGATGCTAATACAAAGCTAAGAGTGTGATTTATAAACACAATAGGCCACTAGGTGCCAGGAAATCAAGTGCAGTTAAAAGGTTTCCCCCTGAAACACAGCCATTCAAAAACCAATCAAGCTTTAACCAAAGGCCATTTTGGACAAGTTTAGCTTTGATAAATAGTCACTCATCTTAGATGCACGCGGCCCACACCTCAGGTCAAGGTAGAACAACTGGCCCTCACATCAATACGTCTGAGTTTGCTTGCAAGGCAGCAATTATTGGAAGGACAATTCTTTGTTAGTGTGCAGAAAGAAGAATTTACAAGGATTTTTTTTTTTTATGTGGGTAACAATTGTTGGTTAATTTTGTTATAGAGAACAATACGGAAAATTCCGGTGTTAATTTTGAATCTTTGGAAGCTTTTCTGGACCCACAAATATCTGTTAAAAGAATAAAAAGTGCAAGATAATTCTATTTAGCTGAAAAGATCAACAAAATCTAAAATAATAATAATGATAAATATATAAAAAAAACTTTTATTCTTTTGAAGAAGATTTTATAATAATAACTTGTAGTTCTTAATAATTAAGTGTAAAGATTGCTTCAGTTTACACAAGCAGGGGAGAAATAATCATGACTCAGTGTTCTTTAATGATGAAAATACAGTTTTTTGACACCTTTTAATCAAAATGACAGAGCACACACACTCCTGTGTCATTGTTTGATCTGCAAATGATATCCTCATGGTGCACTAATGACACTCGTTCATTATGAAAAGACATGGTTTTAATTTCTCCCATAAATGTCTCAGTGAGGGGCGTTATGAGAGGGGAAGAAAGCAGCGATGTTGATGCCTCTTGACTTTTTAATGCTTAGAAGTAGAATAACACCTGCTTCTGAAAATCTCTGCTGCCATTCTTAATTGAATCAATGGCAGCTCAAGTGCAGCGAAAGGCAATTCATGGAGGGCTTTTTCACATTTAAACCTGTGTGAGCTGCAGAGGGAGGGCGAAGAAATCCAGAGCTCCAAGGATTGTTGTGCAAAATCAGGCAAAATTGTCACCCCAGCTAAATTCAAGGCAGCTCATTTCAATTATTTATAAAGCACCAATTTACAACTGATGTCATCTCTTTACCAAAAGTAGAGATGATTTTACTTTAAAGAAAATTTGCTTGAAAAAATAAAACAACTTAAGTTTTAGGAAAATTGAAACAAATCATTCAGAAAGACGAGTTAAACGTTTTCTATCTAAGGAAACCCACCTCCTCATCCACTCCTCCTGGATGAGCACACAGCGACGGTGGACAGTTGCGTCTTGACTGCAGCAATCCCTCATATAGAGTATGAATATAACGACAGTGGGAGGGAAACCTTCCCTTTAACAGGAAGAAACTCCGCTAGAACCAGGCTTAAAGGAAAGGTGTGTTCAGCAAAGAATGATCAATGGATCATTATTTATACCTAAAACTAATATGTTTGCATGTTTAATGAATTTAGCATTAATCAGTAAAAAATTAAAAACAATAATTTTCATTGCGATCACTGAGTCTGGGAGCGGCCATTTTTGCCCAAATATAGTAGCCGCTCCCTCCTGCCATCTTCCAGCAGTGACGTCACGGTGCGGTAAGCCTAGCGCCATTCTCCCGCTTTACAAGCTAAATCAATGGGAACTACTAGACACATCTGCAATCAACAACAATTATTGAAGATTTCCAGAGGACTTCACCATTGAAATTCACCAGAGCTATAGTGAAACTGACAATGCCCACGTGCATGGCAGCTGGATGCTGGAATACATCGTGTAAAAGTGAAAAAAAAGAGTTATTCCACCTTTCTGATTCCTGATCCTCCACGGACGGGTTGGTCGTCCGTGGAAGAAGAATGTTTTCAAGATGACTTGGATAATAGCGCGTTGTGACAAACACCAGATACAGCACTGGGACTTGATCAACAGCCGATACCGCACCGTGACGTCACTAACCAGTAGGTGGCAGTAGTGTTCTTTGACAAACATGGATGCCTCCAGTAAAGCACATTCACATGAAAATTACTCTAAATTGAAACACTTCATCGTTTATTGAACAGTATGGAATAGTTTGATATCTAAAGAACTTTCAGAAGTTTGAATTCTGAATATGACCGCACTTTTCCTTTAATGTGAACAGAGTTGATTTTTTGTAAAGCCATAACAAGCCTGAACAGGACACATTGAGCAACACAGACGCTCTAATCCAGGATTACTGTACACCCTATGTCAGAGAAAGTAACAGTAAAGTAGTTCCACAGGTGGCTTTGTTTAGGAAATGCCTGCACAAGTTCTCAGATATACGGTTCATGGCGACAGCAAATCAGGCTTGAAATTAGAACTGGTCCAAGTGGTTGGTCAATAGAACTAGTTTCCTCTGATTTAGTACTGATTTGCTTTTGTGTTAGAAAGAAACATGGTTAAGCAGAGGAACCCTGAGATAGTTTTAGGTGCAGGGCATCACAGATAGTACATTGAGTTAGTAAGAATCAAAACTCAACACTGAAAGTTCTGTTTACCAAAGTTAAAAAGAACATCAGGCCAAATGCTACCACTATAATGAGAGAGAGAGAAAAAAAGTAGAACATAAAGTTAGACTTTTAGCCGACAACAAATAATGCAAAAATAAAGCATTTACACACAAAAAAAATGTAGCAGGGTGAGGAAAAGTTGTCCATATGTCCTCCAGCAGCCTAAGCCTATAGCAACATAACTATAGCTCATTATAACCTAAACCCCTCTAACTATGAATTTTACCTTCAAAGGTAGATATTTCCAGGCTTTTTTTTTTTATCAGTTTCAGTATCATTGGTATGCTGGTTAGAGCATTTAGTATAAAGCTGTTGTATTCAAATAAGACCATTCATAATACACGCGGGCTCTACAGCAGGGGTGGGGAGTTATTTTTCCCTAATGGCCACTTCATCTGATGACTCTGGTTAAGGGCCGAACCATTAGGTGAAAAGGTGATCATCAATTTAACCATAATCTGTAAAAGTATATTTTATAATGTTCTGTGAACACTGGACATTGAAACTATTTAATCAGTTTTTTTGTTTTTTTCCCCCCTTTACATTTAAAAAAGTAGGCGTTAGGTTTGGGTCAGTGGACTCATTCTGTAGTATAATTCTGATTGGTTTATCTTTTTTTTTCTATTCTAGATAAATGAATACATTAATTATAGTAGAAATTGCATAAAAAACTCAAATTCTCACTCAAACTTTTCATTTATATTAAAGTTTTTTGAAATAACGAAACTCATGAAAATGTTTCATTTTGAAATATACAAATGGACCAGGTTTAACAATAATATACATTAATTGAATTGTTCTGCTTTTTTCTATATATTTATGTAAAAACACAAAATCATTCTCAGTCTTATATGTCTGCTGCAATGCTGAAGGACTGTGCTGAATGTTTGAGCCCGTTTTACAAAAGAAATCATTATATTTTCATGTTTCTGATTTTCTTGTGGGTCTGTCAAGGGCCAGAGGCCACTCCAAAAAATGGGCAACTACTGTAAAGGTACAGAATGTCCAATGAATCCTTGGAGAAAAAAATTCAAATTGGAATTTCAGCCTTGTGGCAAAACATTATGAATTTCTTGATAGAGACGTTAATATGCATGTGATAACCTTATAAGTCATCACTCTGACATTAATGAGAGGAAATTATTCCACATTTCAGTTCTTTACACCTTGTGGTTAATTAAAAAATATATATTTTAACTGAGCGGTTTGGGAAAGAAGATGCTGATATGTCTAATATTCATTTTCTTCTTGCGTAAATGACATTTAATTAATTTGATTTTAGCCTAACTCTGCTTTAAAAGAGACATTTAAATGCTACAGCAGCACCTTTCTGCTGTCAAGATTTTAAGATAATCATTCAATGTTTTTGTCACCATAAAGTGTTACATTCGCTGAAAATCCTCTGAAAACTCTTTGGATGATTGGCTATAACAAGGTTTGTTCTCTCTGAAAAGACAGGCATTTTTTTCATTTTTTTAAATATTGCTTTCTTTCAGATTGAGTTTTCTTCCACTGCTCTGAAATTGATTAGTTAAAGTAAAAAAAAAATCTCAAGGACAAACATCTCAGAACTTCAGCAACGTAAATCTGAAAATAATTTACAGCCGAATGTGACTATGGTTGCAGGAATTGCTTGTGTTTGGCTGTGAAATACTTTTCTTCCTATTAAATTGAGATTTCTGAAAGCCGCCGGCCTCGTTGGATATTCCATTTAAAACGCTGAGTGTGATTAACCCATTGCTTCTGCAGGATTTTTTCTTCTATGCCAGTTCTAGCATGCAGCAGGTTAAGATGCACAGAGTGCTGCGTTGCTCTTTATGCCTGCATAGATGTTAGATCGGATCACATTTCTAAATCAATGTTTTCATGCAGTTCTCCATTAACACATGCAGTATGGTGTTATTTCCCTCCTCTAAACTCCACAGGATGGCAACCTAGCACTACATTATTAGAGTAACCTTGATGCTGGGGCTCATGAATGATTCGGGGGGGAATTTAAGGTTTGAACTTCAACTTATTCTCTATTTGAGAGGCGACATAATGACTCCAATGCATGTTAATTAATGGGTTTTAGTCAGTGTGTGCTGTTTGTCGATGCCGGGAAGGAAAAAAGCGTCAAAATGTTTCAAAAACATGTGAGTGTAAGCTTAAAAATATAAAAGCATAAAGGAACTGGTTCTTAATGATCTTTAGTAACTTTTTAGAGAAGATTTTGTCTATTTAAAATGAATTAAATTTCAGGACTACTTTACACCAAAACATTAAATTCTGGTGTGAAGCAGGTTTCCCCCCTCTGATGCCAGACCTGCAGCTCCCTGAAGGAATTAAAAGCATATAAGAAAGAAGATGGATGGATGGAGTTTTTTTTTTTTTACCCTTTTAGCCAGCAGGAAGCAGGCTAGAAGCTGAAGGGTGCACTGAACATTTGAGTTTAACGGTCCTTTTTTCCTCCTCGGACTACTCTTTTCATGATTTTAAGGCCTGGACTGCCAATAGGTGTGAGTAGGAAGGTTGAGATGGAGACGTAGAGTCTGCACACATTTCTTCTATATAGTACAACAGAAGAGCTGTACAAATAAAATACTCACGGGAAATAAATAATAGAAAGATCAATGGTGAGTTTGTCAGACAAGAGAGTGTAAAATGAGCTGCTGTGCACGCTGAGGGAGACTAAGTAGTGACTGTAAAATCGTTACTCTCATCATGGGTGGTTTAATGGTAGTTGAGGAAAAAGGTGTCTTTCTTATTCGTTTCATCTCTTTGGTCTGTACGTCTCATCTGATATCCCTTTTTTCTCCCACAGACGGCAGCGTTCTGTTTAGTTAACCCTTCTCTGTTCGCCTGCATGCTTCCCCATAATGAACCAGAATCCAGGTCATGCTTTACCTTTGAATGAGGCACAATGTTAGAGTCTAATCTATAATGAACTTAAAAGAAAACAAAAGGGGTTTAAAAAATTATAGAAAGAGAAGGAAAGTTAAATAATTTTCTTTTTTATTTAAATGTTCTGCCAGATTTTAATTACATCCAGCCACGGCTGTGCTGTGTCTCTATTTCTGTCAAGATTGAGTTTTTCTTTGTTTCTAATGGAAGAAATGATTTTTGGGTGAAGAAATAATGGCTACAGCAATCAGACAAAAAGTCCAATAAATTGTTTAATTATTATAGAATATTGTTACTCTTCTACTTTGTTTGGTTACACTTAACATGTAAAGTAACCCTAATTTTCTTTGTCATAAAGCATTTTTTTCTTTTTTCAGTTCCACAACCTTGAATCATTTTTGGACCACTAATTAAATAATGGCACAAATTTGATTATTATGGAGAGAATTCAAATTAATGTAGAATCTAATGTGCTAAAGAGCTACGCTAATAGCAGCGCACCACTTGGGCAGGTCTTAGTTTTTTCTCTGGAAAACAGGGGGAACGATTCATGCTGGGTGTCTCTCTAAATGGTCATTTAATATCTAATTGCAGAGTTTTATGGTGTTTTTTCTACTCTGATAAATTATTTTAATAATCACAAATCAGGTTCATCTAAAAAAAAAATATGAGAATCAAACAGAGCAAATTAATATTAAAATTAGGAACACAGGTTATTATATAAAAAAGAAAACAAATTCATTAAAAACTAAATAAGCACTTATTAAATCTGCTTACTTTTTCAAACTGGGATTTGAATTAGGAAATTATGAAAGTAAAATTTGAACTGATTAAAAGAAAATCTTTTAACTAGATTGTTAGTTCCTTAGAAGCTGCTGCAGTACGGAGCCTAATCTCTGATCTGACAAGAGTTAGAAGAGAAATGGGGATGGCTGAGATTGGGGCTGAGTCTAGAAATGTCAGCAAAAGCAACATTTGTTCCAACTCAAGCTGTTTGACCAGTCCCACAACCTGCTGGCTCTCTGCAGGTGTGCTCCACTGACCCCCTGGATCTCGGCTTGGCTGGCGGAAAAATATCGGCACCAGCAGCTGCTGCTGTCGCTCTTTAGTTCACTTAGAGGCAGGTCCGAGGCTCTCCCAGATAATTTGATTACTGCAGCTTTAATCGAAGGATGCATGGTTTATATAAGGAAATAAAAAGCTAATCTTTGTCTATAATACTATATTAGTTGATTAAAACTTATCTTACTTTTACATTCTAATTGTTTATCTAAGATAATGTAAAAAACATATATAACTTTATTCTTTTAAACAAATCAAATGAATATTTGTAATAATAATGATCTGAATCAGGATTATAAACTCATTACCAAATATACAGAAGACAACTCAAATCCTTATAGAAAACAGATTATTAAAAATGTGAAAATGTATTTATCTCATCCCCAGCAGTTTTTCATTATACAGATCAAATCTATCATTTAAAAAATGACACATATGCATAATAATGTCTTTCTACATAACCACAGGATATAGAAAGTATTATACATAGAACTGCATCTATATAACTCTGCTGTTCCCTCATATTTATTTACAAACATAAGAAACAAAGGCTTTCCTACATTTTTTTTTTTTTTCAGCTGTCAACTATATTTTTTATTGAATCAAAGTCATTTTAAAAGTGGATATGCTGACACATTTGTTAAGATTATATATATATATATTTTTTAAAAATATTCAGAAGTCTTTAAAAATATATAAATATATTTTTAAAGACTTCTGAATATTTAAGGACAGCAGGTTGTGAAATTTGAACCTGGTTAACAGATGTTTTTTTTAGCATTTAGCTTTTGAATAATATTCGATTCCAAAGGGATAGGAAGTTTTTCCCAGTCCATATATTCCAAGTTTCTTTAAAGAGTTGTTGTGATGGTTGTGGTCAGAAAGGAATCCTGCAGTGGTCAGTTGGACAGCAGACCTGAAGACATTTCTGGCTTCTTTACTGTAGTTTCACAGTCCGATGAAAAGGTTTTCTGCCATCATCTCTAGAGGCTCCGATCACCTCAACACGAACCTTTTTTGCCTTATTTTGTACATGTTAGTGTATCAAAATCAACTTATAATTATATGATCACATCAGTTCATCCAGATACATGTTCTCAGAGTGAGAACTATTTCTGTTTTAATATTTTAATTAACTGGCAAAACAAGGCAACTACTTTAAGACAACTTTAACATATTCTGTCAAATTAATAAAGCAGGAGCAACATCAATAAGACAAATGCAGGCAGAAAAAAACCCACTGCTTAAGTTAACTGGTAAAATATATTGGCTTTTTTACCAAAGCTGGCTCTTCTGCAGTCACACTTAAAAACTCAGCCATTATAGTCAATTTTGCAAAAGCTACTCTGCTGCCATTAAAGACTTTGTACTCAACTGTTTGTGCATCGCTGATGTTGATCAAGCTGGCAATGATCTGTAAAGCATTTAATTTTGAAATGAAGATTTAATAAAAACAATAATGATGATGATGATAATGATAATAAGTAGTTGAAAGATGTTTACAACTGGTAAATGTCAATTAGCCTGCAGCAGATTTAAATGAGTCTACAGATTAAAGAGGTCATTTGGATTTGTTCCTGGACACAAAGATTTCAGGGAGGTGAAATCCTGTCAGAGGTGGAAGTGATGGCCCATATTTGGTGAAAATCCTACGACTAGAATGTTGGGTGAAAGGGGCTCGTGTTAAACACATGAACATGCACACGCTAAGATAGATGGAAAGAGATGGAGGAAGCATCAAATTAACAGAGACTTTGACATCACCTCTCAGAGGACAAGATGAGACACAGACACACAGGAAACAATCATTGTTGATTGGCTCATTTGGAGCCCACACTCACATACACACTCACACATGGATGTTGTAACGGCAGCCAATCACAACAGAGGAGGCTGCTCTCCTGATGTAATTTACATAATGATAAAATCACTATCTTAAATGAGCTGCCCTCCAAAACTACTGATGATACTGCACCCCCACCAACACACATGCTCTCTGGCAGAGGCAATGACAAGGAGGTGAAAGTGATCGTCATGCGTTCAACCTCTCTGCATTAGCATTCTCTGGATTTCCTGAGAGTTCCTGTGGCCATGGTCAACACACCCCAGTAAAAGCAGTCAACAAGTCAATATAATGAGTCAACGGAAAAGAAAAAAAAGGTTGAGAAAATAAAATACAGATAATTCATGAACTAAGTAGGAAAGAAAAGGGGGACAAGGGGCGTATTGCTCTAGTGGTTTCTTCCTCTCCAGACATTTTAAGGGTTGAAGGGCTCTTCCCCTTAAAACTGGCACACAATACCCTTAAACGTGAAGTCATAAAACCGAGTGCTAGGGCAAAACAAGTGCAAGTGATAGAAATGGGACAGGGCCATAGGCCTCCCTCACTCTGGCTCAGGAGCAGACTGTGACATCAAAATCTACCAGAAGAGTAATGGTTTTGAGGTAACGAAGAGGCATTATCAAGTATAGCTGATCCCAGACTCTACTGGATATGCAGAACACTTGGTGGTTGGTGGCAGCAGCTAAAACCTCATCATGTTTACTCTGAGCTGGCAGTGCAACAACTGAGGTTGTTTAAGGGTTTTTTCACTGAGGCTGCTGGATAGTGAAGTAGGACTGATTTTGCTCAAAAAGAGAGTTGCTGTGATAAGCAATCCTCGCTCTCCACAGTAGTAAAAGCTATGCTATGCATGCAGCCTTTACATTTGAAATAAGATCATCATGAGTTCCAGCTGGGAAGAGGTGCAAACTCCTCCAAATCGCTCCTGGTGTTTGACTAACATGTTGCCAAGGATTGCGGAAGTTTTTCAGGGATTTTTTAAACGCAAAATTTAAATTAAATTGTTTAAAACCTTGTGCACCCTTAATCAATAATAATAATAAAGGGGGGACTAGTTGGAGCAACAGATAAACAAAGATTTTGAAGATATAAAGATATAAAGTAACTAATTAACAGTTTTATAATGGGAACTATATATCATATGGCACACTTGTCTCTTTTAAGTAAGATATTATTTGCAGTAGTATCAAGTTTTCCCTTGGAAAGGCTTTTTACATCCCATTTTGACAAGTGCTGTTGGTTTTTGGTGATTGCAGTCCCATTTCAAATTGTTTGGATCCAGTTTTATTAATCTAACAGTGTTTCATATTGAAAAGGCATCTATATGTAGTTTTTTTGGCTTTAAATAAAGTTTAAATAATGGTCTCTTTCCTTTCTCAAAGAGCAGGCTCCTGCCTAACCGATAGGAAACAGCAAGGTTTGGGTCAGTGCTTACTTCTGTTAGTGGAAACATTAAGTACATTTTGAGAGCACTGAAGACCAAATATTATTGTTTATATTGGCAGTTGTCATAGATGGTTAATGCACAACAGTGACTCCCTTTGTAAAACTCTGCAATTTGTCTTAAGATTAGAATACGAGGGTGAAAAGCTGTTGGAAAAGATCATTCAGAGATGCTTCACTATGTAAACTTTCTTTTGGCAACACAGTTGAATTGTGTTGACTCAGGAAAATGACTCAGGAAATTCATTCCATCCACTTTTAAGAGAAAAGATAAGAAGGACAAAAAGAAAACACCTCACTATCGGACAGAGCCAGAAGAAGAAGCTGGAATGGAATTCCAAAGACAGAATGATCTTACAGAGAGCTGGAAAAACGGGGCCGATCCCATCCTGGGTTTCATTTTAACTTTGATCTCAGCAATGTCAACCATGTTTCTACTTAAAGTCAGAAACCCAGAATAATTCATTAATAGTTGTCCTTACTAACCATGGTAAAAGCAGTCATCAGCACAAGCAAGTTTAAATCTGAATTATACACATTCAGCGACTGCAGAAACATGTTTTACAAACTGAGCTTGCTACCATATCTTCAAATAGGCTAAACTACAACTGACATAATCAGTTACTATAGCTATTAGACAAGCAAAGAGAGGATGTTTCTTTAACATGGCATTACTGTAAAGCTACGTAACTATGCCATGATAGAACTTTTAGGCATTTAGAAACAAATGCCTAACGCTTATATCTAACCCTAACTATTACCAGTGTATTCCTGACGATAACTATTACCAATATCTTCCTGATTCTTATGATTGCCAATATATTCCTGACCCTAACCATTAGTATTAACCAACTTTAAACAAATAAAAAATGAATGAAAATGAGCTCCAAAGCATGTACTTTATTTAGTGGCATATTTGCCAGGCTCTGATGCAGTTTAGAATCCAGATCACCTGTCACCCAGTGGATGATTCCATTGTCCAGGGAGGCAGGTCAGGGAGCACATGGCCATGTGTCTGGAGCGGCTGGAGCCTCTCTGCTCGCCTGCTCAGTCACAGCTGAAGGCTGTTGAGCAAATCCAGGAGAATTGCCCCACTATGCTGACAGAGCTTCATCAGCCATCTGCAACCCCTGATGATGCTCTGTAATCTCTGCAAGGACAACCTGCCATAGAATCCATTGTTCTTGCTTGCAGCTTTATGCAATAGCTTTCATAATTATAATGTGGTCACTGATTTTCCATATATATATATATATATATATATATATATATATATATTAGGGCTGTCAGTTTTAAAGCGTTATTAACACGTTAACTGTTTTAGACAATAACGCCGACTTTTTTTTTTTACGGACGTCAATCGCGCATCAGAACACCGTTCGCTTATGTTAATTTGTTTCCCACAGCGCTCTCTGTACTGTTCGTTTTACCCTCTGTGCTTTCCGTAGTTCCAGAAATGCTAAGTGTGCGGAAGAGACCGCAGCATAACAGGTCCGTGCTTTGGATGGGCAAAAATGGCCAGCACAAGGTATCCTGAATGATATGTTTCTTTTTAAAGTTATGCCAGAAAGCTCTCTTGATAAAAACCCGAATCGCCTTTTTATGTAGTCCAGAAGAAATGAGCATCTCACTCATCAGAAAATATTAACCGGCTCTTGTGTGTATGTAACCGGTTTGAGCAACTGGCTTAGTGCCAACAAGACAAAGAAATGAAGTCATGTGGAACTGCTGCTGCAGACTCCAATCATGATGAACTGCTTTGAACGGCTGGTTAAAGAACACATCGTCTCCAGTCTGCCGCCAACATTCGACTCGTTCCAGTTTGCCTACCGACGCAACCGCTCCACTGAGGACACCGTACATTTGTATACGCTCGTGTATACAAAATGACAAAATAAATCTGTCTAAGTCTCTAAATAGTCTAAGTCTAAGGCATGCGGGGGGAGTGGCGGCCTAATGGTTAAGGAATCCTGAGGTTCTGAGTTCAAGCCCCACTCTGACAAACTGCCACTCTGAGCACCTGAGCAAAGACCCTTATCCCCACACTGCTCCCCAAGGGGATGGGTTAAATAGAGAGAGTTAATTTGATATATCTGTTTTTGTGACATGACTATAAAAAAGAAATAAAAAAGCTGGAAAAGCTGGATGAAAGAAATGAAGGCAGCATGTTGGCATCTGTTCATCGTTCCAAACTAATTAGTTTAATGTCTGGTGGTTTCTATGATTCAGCTGCTGTAGCAAGATGCCATCAGGGCAAAGACAGTTCAACTTTGAAATATTTCAAA
>NW_015150676.1:977222-994219 GCF_000732505.1 Cyprinodon variegatus | reverse complement strand
AGTCAGAGAAACAGGACTACACTGGAAAACAGGCTGATCTCCAGCATCTAGTTCAGGTTTTATGTGAGGAATGGTAGCATTCATTCCACAGTATTATTATCCCTGGTATCAACAGTGAAGACACACCCAAATGGCTGATAAATGACATCAATCGGATGTGATAGATTGGATTCAGGCAATGTATAGATGTTATATCTATTTAGTTATCTGTCTGCTGGTGAAGGTTTGTCAGTAAAACTGCTGATGCAGCAAATGTAGCATTTAAACAAATGAAATAGAGTAAAAAAGGAAAACAGTTTTTTTTTTGTCATCAATTTCTGATTTAAATGAATGAATTCTTCTTTTTCTGTGATTGTGATTTTCACATTGTCCTATAAACAATAGCGGAGAAGTAGATTAAATTATTAACTGAGGTACTCAAGACCTATTTATGCTTTTTGTTGTAAATTTGATACATAAAACAAACAGTGCAGTGGAATTGTTTTCTTTCTTCTTGTTGAATACCTAAATTGACTGACATAATTACCTTTGATTAATGAATGGTTGGAAAAATATTCCTTGCAATTAATGAGGATAAAGCAGATTATTTATGTAGCACCCATTTACAAGCGCAATTTAAAGGCTTTTTATTGAGCTGAATAAATCCAGTCCTGCTGGCATGTTTGTATGTTTTCAGACCTATTTGTTGTACCAAACTGCATTGTAGAACTGTGACAGGAAAATGGTTGGTAGGAGATCAGCAGTGTTTTAGATACTGTATGAAAATTAGAATCATAAGTAAATGTTGTTGTTATTAGGGAAACCAGCTCTGAGTTGTTTTGCATCCAATATATTTAGAAATAAACAATATGTTACAATAGACAATAAAATGCAAGTCTTTTTTTATGTTATTATTTTTCAAGATATGTAAATGCTGGTAGAAACTGATTAGAATTTGTGAATGCATCTATGAGAAGAGACAGAGCAGAATGGACCTCTAGAGGAAGCTTAGGTCCTTCAGATGCTGCAGATCTTCCATCAGCCTGTTGGGGAGAGTCTAATCTCTTCCTCCATCATCTGCTGGGGTAACAGCATCAGAGCTAATGACTGAAAGAAGCTCAACCAGCTGATAGTTCTAGGAACTCCTCTAGAACCTCTGGAGATTTCTTCATTGCTGGGTTTACATGGCAACTTCACTTCCATCACTATAACGGACGGAGAGGTTTGGACCCATAACTTTTAAAAGAGTCTCCTAAACATAAAAAGTAGATCTGTGGTGCAGCAGTTTGCTGACAGGGAGGAGAAGGGAGAGTTCACTCAACATAAAACTTACAGTAGCAGCAGTTGAAAATGGCCCTTCTCAGTCAAACACCAGCCGAATGGCAGCCCACTTTCCTGCAACTCCCAGCAAAATCCCCTCCAACTTTCAGCCACTGTAGTGTCCCCCTCTTGCATAATTTCTTTCTTTGACTCCACCCTTTCACTGAATTACAGGGTCTGACCAGGAGATAATGCTTCTCTTTAGAGCTTAATGTCCACAAATCATGACAGAAAGAATATTTTAGTACAAAGATTGATGTTTAAAAAGGAATTCAAGAGGAGCAGCAAAGGACCAGCCAAGGACCAGCCAAGGACCAGTCAAGGACCAATCAAGGACCAGCCAAGAGCCAGCCAAGGACCAGTCAAGGACCAGTCAAGGACCAGCCAAGAGCCAGCCAAGGACCAGTCAAGGACCAGTCAAGGACCAACCAAGGGCCCATCAAGGACCAGCCAAGTTTTAGTTTAACCTGGTTTCATTTAATAAAAAATCTTTTCGAAGGAATCTTTTGCCATTCGGTTATTAATTAATTAATCAAAAAAGTAATTGACATATGAATCGATTTAAAAAATAATTGTTAGTTGCAGCTGTTAATTTCATGCATGGATATCAACTGTATGTTGGAAATCCTGTCCAAAGTGTTCTTTAGGATCTCTAATAAGCCCACACCCAAGTATGACTAACAAGTACGGTTAGCATAAGATAGTTGTTTTCAAGAAGCATGAGCTTCTTATCTTTATTGAAATACTAAATATTTATTATAAGCTATTTGACAAGAGTAAGATTCTTGGCAGCCTGGGCTGATATGAGACCTACTCCATCAAGAATATTCACCCCTGATGTAGTTTGCCTCTGGTGTCAGTTTGGAACATATGTAGTTGACTGTTGGTCTGTGTGTGATTGGATAGAATTGGATTGTTGTTATACATTATATTTGTTTGAAGTAAAGCTTGATAATTATACATTTCAGCCCATCTAATTGAATAAAGAACCTCTTGAAGAAAGGCATTTACGATCCTCTGCCTTAACTTAGTTATTTCGTTTTTTTGTTGTTTTTTTTTTTCTCTAAAAGTCTGTGGAATCAGGTTTTAAACTAACTATTTTGGTATAGCATAATGTAATTGGTCTGCAACATTTCTTAAATAAACTTTGGCAATAACATGGCTGAAGAATTTTCCAGGAAAAGGCTAAAACACTTTCTGAGTTTAAACTGCTCATGTTGGAGGTGAATCCCTGAAGGATTACTTAAATAATATAAGACGTCAGGATGAAGAAAGTAAAAATGTCTTTGTTGAAATGTTTGAAATATTGCTGTTTATTCACTTTATTATTGTTTTTTGTACCTAAACACCCAACCGTCTCGATTGATTGATTCAAATACAGTGAAAAAATGTGATTTATAAAACTGTACAATGATAACAAATATGTGAAAGATCTGAATTGAAAAAGGGAGATAAATGCAAATCCTCTCATCACTAGCAATTAATAAAATTTAAAGAAAATGTAAACATTTAAATAAAAACTCCAAAGAAAGAAATTGTACAAGCAGCTTTTAAATTTGACTGTAACTTATCATCATGTCTTACATATTTAAAAACTTCTGAGTAACACAATCTAACAGTATTTACAAATGAATGTAAATACATAAAAACATTATGAGAAAATATTGGTACGTGGACAGTTTGACAGATGTAAGTGATTACAACCAATTATTCTGTAACTAGAAATAGAATCATATTAAGAATGTAAAAGTTTGTTGAGACTAACTTTAGCTGATATCACTGTAATTTGCAATAATCTTTAACAATTATCACCAAAATTGCAATTATAATTCAGTGCTTAAATGTTTTCCCAGAGGATAGAATAAATTATCTGAATAAAAATAACGAGCAATAGCAAAGCAACAGCTAAGAGGTTTGAAGTGGTTGGCAACAACAAGAGGAAGTTAAAATCCTACTAAAATGGACTGGAGTGCAGACATTGCTGGAATAATTAATAAATTTACGTTAAATACGATAAGACAGACTGTAATATCAGACTGTCCTATTTTTGTTTTATGGTTACAGAACCGCCACATCCGCCCTTCTGCCCTCCTCACATACAGGTGGAAATCATAGAGGAAACCAGAACACAAAGGTGAGCATAATCATTTATACAATCATCCACTTGTAATTCCTGCTTCCTGAATCTGAACAGGGCGATGGCCGTCACATGGCTAATCTGAACCTGAAGTTGTTGCCACCTTTCCTCTCATAATGACCTTTTTGGGTCAGTAAGTGAGACGAAGAGAAGTTTCCTGCCATTGGTTCACCATTTAATTCAATCATTTAGAGCACTTTTAGGATCTAAAAAGTCACTTTTAGAATGTTTTGCTTTTAAACATCTGCTGTATGACATTTTTCCAACTCATCCTTGATCCACCATTAGTGCTGATTAAGGTCTTTTTATTGTTTTTGTTTTCTAGTCTAATTGTAGCTTAGGAGAATTATATTATAATCATTGCATTCTTGTCAAAGCACCATGTTTACTCTGCACCTGAGCAAGATCAGTTCTACAGAACCTCAAACTTAAAGGTACTGTGGAGGATTTTCGTGAATTTTTTAAAAGACCCACCTTATCCATCAAAATGCACAGGCGCAAACCTGGACCCTCTCCTGAGAGGGAGCGCATATTAAAGGCGAGACCACTTCATGCACGCCTTGTTTAACAGTTGTTGTTCTCATAGCTCATACAAACTTACTGTGTCTGAACGTCCGCCCTAACCCCTAAATCCCTCAATCACTGTATAGGGCGGGGACTATATAGTTAACTTTAAAGCAAACTCAGATAACTGACCGTTTGGACAGATGATCACTACTTTTTGCTCCGTTGGTCACGTAACTCCTCCTCCACTGCACAGTGCCTGCGCAATCTTTGTTATCAGTCGCCGCTATCGGGTAGTGACAGCCTATGGCGACAGCGGGCCGCTGTGACAGTGAATCCCATAATGCTTTGCGTGGAGAACTCTCCGCAGGTATTCTGGGATATATCTGCCTCTTCTGAGGCCTTTCTTTTCTTCTCATTCACTTCGTAGACACTTTTTCTCTTACGACCCTCAAACATTTTCAAAGAACCGAGGTGAGAATTGTGAGCTTCTGCTCTCAATCATACTATATGTAAAGATGGACTAACTTTCTTCTAGTACATAGTTCTATTTTCATATATTCTTTAAATTTCTAAAAGAAATACAAAAACCATCTCATATGTTCTTCCTCACAGCAGCCTTAAAACATGACATAATTCTGTCTTAATTCCTGATTTGTTTAGACACAACATAATCAAACACCAAACCAACTTCACCATCTCTGCTTAATTAACACTCAACATGAGAATATATTATCATATGTCAGATAAAGTTGGGAGATTAGTTTGCTGTCTTTCCGTTCTAACATCTGGATGCAGATGTTTTCTGTATGCTCCTCAGAAAGCGCTGTGCTGCTCATCCAGCTGTGTTCTGCTGCTTCAGTTCTTAGATAACTGTGAGCTGCAACCAGCATCTAAACATCAGCTGAGCTCTGAAAGCCTGAGCTGTCTTTAACATCCAACTGCTTCCATTTCACTCTCTTTACTGCTTCATTAATCTGTATTATTTTGCTGTCAGCGAACCTTTACCTGAACTCTATGAGGGACTTTTTTGATCACTTTTAAAGAGAAATTGGCCATCATTAAGTCCTACCTACTCAGGTCTCAGATCCTCCATCTCAGCCGCATTTCAAGCTTCATCCAAGAACCTTGGACCAATCACCCTCTCCTTCATTAGTGAAATAGCTCTCTGTCCATCTTTCTGTCCTATCGACAGCATCACCGTCATGAGGTTTAGTTTATAGGACCATTGGGCCATTCTGTATTATTTAACACGTTCCAGTGGCTGTTAATGCTTTGGAAAATGCTGGGATACATCCTCTGGCAAAGAGGATATATTTATTTTTTATTAAGAACTGATTTTATCGTACCTGTATGTCTCCTTAGTGTAGGGCTGGGCAATTTATTGCATTTGCAATATAATTGCAATTTAACAAAACACAATTTTCAAATCACAGAGGCAATCAATTTGGTCATTTAACATTCAGAAAGTGCATTATAAGAGCTAAAATTAAGGTGAGTTTGCAACCACACAGATGGGAAGAGAGAAGAGTGGCTAGCATGAAAATTCTTGCATGCAGTTAGATTTGATCACTTCTTTTCAAAAGCTTACAGTAAAGTCCTGCAACAAATGAAACCCTGTAGTGAAACATTTAGATAATTTTGGTTAATGAAAAAGGAAATAAAAAAAATTGCAATTGCAATATTGGTTTAAAATAATCGCATTTTATTTAGTCAGAATCGTTCAGCCTTAGTGCAGTGTGGTCATCACTGTCATTTAACCCCAACTTCTTCACTGTCATAAACCGACTGGACAAGAAGTTTTCTTCAGTTTAAATTTTCCACTAGATCTGTTGGGTTATCTTATTTAAATTGGTATGTTATGCAGGGCAGACAGTATTAATACTGTACTTCTTATGGAAATAAAAGGAATGTTTATGTAGGTGGTTGTAAGTGACTAAAATTGAAATAGTTGAAACGGTTGAATACCTTGTGAGGGACTGTATGCAGCAGCCTGCACTATAAAAAATGTAAATCGAAGTAGTCTTTTTTTCTTAAAATAAGTGGATTTTTCCTTGAGTTAAGGAGGTAAGTGAGAAACTTTGCCAACGGAACAAGACAATTTACATTCAAAAAAAGAAAAAAAAATTTCATTGTCTCATTTCAAGTGAATATTATCTACTAATATCATTTTTTTGTAAAAAAAAAAAAATCCTTCCATTGGCAAATCATCTTATTTACCTGCTCATATTAAGTGCAAATACACTTAATTTAAGACACAATTCATGAATAAACAGGAGAAAATTGCTGACTACTTAAGGGCTGGTTATCCTCCCACAGCAGTGTGTCGCAGTGAGCTTGTCACAGGTATGACGCAGATCACCTACAATTAGGGAGAGAGGAGACAACCTGGTTTCTGAGAATAAATCAGCCTTTAGACTTACTTAGACAACTTTTATTGTCATTTTGTATACACAGTGTATACAAAACAAAATTTCATTTAGTGCAGCTTTTCAGACAGTAAATGAGCAGCAGCTTAGCAGTGAAATGAACATTTCCATTCCATAAAGTGCAGTAGTGATCAAATGTAAACAGTGTGGGAGAACAATGGGGGGGAGTCCAAGCGCTTCTGTGCCCTTTTGACCAGTGAGGTGGTGTTTCCAGTCCAGGCGAGGGTGTCTGTGATGTGACTATAAAGGAAACTTGGTAGATTCTGTATAATTTTATTTTGAAGCCGGTACGAATTCTCTTAAAGGCCTGTTTAATATTTAAACTGTGGTGTTCATCTCAGAAGCATCAAGTATGGTAGCACCCAGCAGAGTGTAGATTAGACTCTGAGCTAGATGCAAGAGGAAAATCCAGATTTATCTGTTTCAAAATATAAACATCCAATCACTTTGAGTGAGCTGAAACTGCTTTGATCAGACACATCTACAAGCATCCGCTCACAGCTTTGATATTCGGCGCTGCAACCAGCAGAACAGCCACCTCTTTAATGGCATTGTCATCAAGTGCTGAAATGAACTACCAGCTTCAGTGAGAGCAGAGACATTCAGCTCCACCTTTGAAAATCTGTCGGAGGAACACCTCTTTTAAAAGCTGCCATTTATTTCACAGCACTTTGCCTTTTCCTCCTGTCATTTAAATAAAGGTAGTACATACTCCTGACAAAAAGACCTTTTATTCTACCTTACTATACTTTGCTAGAGTTAATTATGTCTTTCTAAGTACTAAATGTGATGTCAAGAGTTGTGAAGGACTAATTTTAGGATAGTTAAACCACAGCTTTGAGTAAATGCTGATTTTTTATGTATAGATAAAAAGGGTTTTAAAAAGTTGCAGTTATAAATTGGCTGCTGAACATAATCAGCTGCTGCTGGAGGTTTTGAACGAATAAACACATGTGGCTCTATCCAGCTGATGAGGTGCCAAGGATGTTTCTTTTTCAGATAAGGATGCATGTTGATTTTGGTCCTGTAATTACCTCGGTTTCTATATAAAATTTACTGCAAATTGCCTTTTCTTCAAAAAGACACCTTTATATTTGTTGTTTTTTACTGTTGTAAATATATCACAAACAAAAGAAAAGTTAATTTAATTTATCTTGCCTAATAATATCAAAGAAACAATCCAGATAAGTTTCCAACTTGCCTGGTTTGCTTGTTGCTTAAGTGTGGACTGCATAGTGTCTCGGTTTGTAGCGCTGCTGCCTTGCAGCAAGAAGGATCTGGGTTTGATTCACATCCATTCCTGGATGTTGAGAGGACATTTTTAAATACTTCCCATCACTGAGTGTCTCTCCCTCTGATAATGAACAGGTAATCATGGGTTTTAGGTTTGCATCAGTTTAATTTTGGAACAAGCTCTGATGATGTACAGATGACCTGTTTTTATCAAGAAATATGAAAAATGTTTCATCCATTGCCAGTTGGCGTGGCTAAATTTAGTGGATTAGTGTTTAAAGCAATTAAGGATCATAAAGAAAAAAGAGAAAAAAACATCATAATGTGAGTAATTTGTGGAGATGTCTTTGGCAGGTGATATGGATGTTTTATTAAACTAATTAAGCTACTTAAAGGTGTATTATTGTAAGAACAGGCGTAATTGTTAAGATGAATCCATTTATAAGTAGATATAACTTCAGCATTGACTGACAGTTTTATTAACAGTTTCATGTTAAACACCAACTTTTTGCAAACTTTTTGAAGACCAGATAAAGATCATCAGCAGGTTTCATGCCTGTCTCTGCAGAGTAGTTTCTTTGATGTTTCTGCTGTTAGTTTCATTAATTTGTCTTTGGTAACTAGCTCCAGATCTCCAAAGTTACAAAACTTCCCTGTCTTCCCATCAGTCTTTATCCCCTCCCAGACCTTTCCTCATTATCCCCCAAGAGAACCTTTCCTCCTATGGACCAGTCTCCAAAATGTAGTCCCCACCAGGTACCGAAAACAACACTCAACCCTAAGAGCAGAAGGGAAAGTAGCTTTAAATTACTACTGGTGCTATAAAATAAATTACTGGCTCATATTATTTTCTTACATCCTGCATGCATTTTAAAAGATTCAATTTTTTTCAACATAGACCATAAAACCTTAATGTTAAAGCTAAATGATTGATGATCTGAATCTTAACTTTCCCATTTTGACAGTTCACTAAATTTCATTGATATTGAAATCAGTATTAACGGCTGACTACTTTCTGATGATTAATTCAAAAGGAAACTGTACATACATTATTTTCCTCCAGAACACTTTCCTATTTCCATGATTTTTTTTATCTATTTTTGAAACATTTAAAATGCCCACCATTTACCTATACCCTTTAGTAAAAGGAAAAGCCCGCCTGACTGCACGAAAGATTGGTAACTCTGCACTTAAATTGGTGGCGTTTTTCTCCAGGGGCGCTATAACTTCAAAATAGACATATACCAACAACCAATCAAATGCATACTAAGGTATCGCACCGGTGAGTGATTTACAAGAATGCTAACAACAAAAAACAACATTATAAAATGTTCTATGCTCTATGTCTTCATCCATGCTGGGTCAGATTCTGACATTTTAAAAAAAGGGGGCAGGGAAATCAGAATAAAGCGTTAGCCTTGCTGCATGCAGTTAGCCTAGCCTGGTAGCTTAATAATTCTATAAAGCTGTCATTCAGCCACACTTTCTAATAGACGGCTGTGACGTCAGCACTGTGGAGGGTGTGCAAATAAAGCTGCTTGCAGATCTGGTGGCAGGTGAGCTGCTCCCCAGGATGCTCCTATCTTTAGCATTGAAGAAGAGCTGCTGCACATGGACAACTTTTAACCAGAGTCTATGGGGGAAGATTTCTGCACCCGGGGCGGAAATACCAATCTGACAACGACTGAAACAGCTTTATTCACCATTGAAGAATAAATATTTATCCTAAAATATATATATTAATATATTCCTACATATTTTAATTTTATCATTTTAATTTGTTTTTTTTATGTCTTAAGGTCACTGGGTGAGTGGGGCGATGCCCTAGCGCCCTCTATTAGCCAGCCTGTCATGAAGCAGGACATAAGGACCCAGTTTTCAAGGTGAGACAGACAGTTGGGATAATTCAAAGGGTTTATTTATAATTCAGAGTGAGCTTTGGATCTGCGGTGTCAGTGGCTAGGGCGGTGGCTGCCCGACCAGGATTAGAGACAATGATAATCCGATGGAGGATGATTATCCATTTAAGTCACTAACCTGGTTTAACAGTTCAGTCCGTCTCCATAGAACAAGGTTGGATCTAGCAGGAGGGCTGCCACCGAGATGCAGCAGGACCCGCCCAGAGTGTCTCAGATGCTGCAGCCCCGGAGAACAAGGTCAGGGATACCAGTGAGAATAGGACCAGGCTGGTTCAGGGTTCCAGAAGTCCACAGACAGTTCAGGCAGAACATTCAGGAACAGGCAGGCTCAGTGGTTGAGAGGCAGAACAGGTCAGGATATCAGAAACACTACGAAACGCAAAAAACAAACCCTCCCTCCACAACGAGAACATGAAGAAGAGCATCGACATCAATAATCTCGCCATAGTGGCTGGGACTAAATAGAAGCAGCAGCAGGTGGTTAAGATGAGCAGCAATTGGAAACTGGGCAGATTTATGCAGGTGAATGAAAACAATAATTAGACCAGCCATCAGTGCCAAGATCACGACACACTGGCCCTACATATTTACCGATGCACATGGACCATCCCAGCTCACTTACAGCAGTTGACCTAACAGTCACTGGTTTGGCCTGTGGGAGGAAGCCAGAGTACACTGAGAAAACCCACACATGCAACGGGAGAACATACAAACTTAGAAAGGAAGACCATGGGCAGGGAATCAAACCCAGGATCTCCTTGCAGCAAGGCAGCATTGTTACAAACTGCATCCCTATGCAACCCCTGGAAAACAAAATCATGTTTTATAAAATCAAAAGTTAAGACGTTTCATCTTATTGTACAATTATGAACTTAACTGTACATTTTATCTCAAAATAAATAATGTCTGTTCAGTTTAATGCCAACATGAGTAAAGACGACCGTCTCCAGAAGATTCCTGAAAGCAGAATGGCTGGTGATGCCACATGCCGTCGTCTGCTCACATTTTCATCTGCCTGTCTTAATTTATAAGCTGCTGCTGTCTAATTAGTGAGGATATTAACCTATAAAAAAACTACTGATTGATCTGTTGTCATCAACACTGAAAAGTTCTCATTTTTCATTCAGCCATTTTACTGCTTATTTAATGATTGATCAGATATATCGGTTTATCAATCTGTTCTGCTTTTCTGGATAGATTCATTTAAAGCCCCACTGTTATTCTTCATTCCTTTATTTAGGACATGCATTCATTTTACTTTGTGTTATTACATGTAATCAGTTTCAGCCGTAACAATAAATCAATTTCCTTGCTTATCAGGAGCAGATTTTAATTACAGTTGAGCATTTTATTGAACAGACCGGATCACTGAAGTCCTCAAACTGCATCGGCAATATCACATTTATTTATCTGCCTCCTAGAACAGCCGTAGAAACAGTCCAAATTAAACAACAGTTATCGATTCATTTACAGCTGTTTACTTAGTTTATACAGAGTTTTAAGATACAGATTTAATCAAACAAAAAATTTTTTTTCAATAAAGGTATAAGGGTAGATGTAAAGCTTGTAAAATAAAAACGATCTGTGCTTATCCATGGTAGATGATGGTTTCAGTAAAATAGCTATCCTGAAATAATAGATCTGTTTTTGTTTGTGAGACATTTTGTTGCCTAGCATAATTGTTGCCTTAAGCTCAGCTTAAAGGGTTTACTGATCTCAGCCCAGTAAGTTTTTTGAAATTTCTCTCCTGTTTTATTTTCCTTAATTCATCTTGAGGAATATTTGCTTTACATAGTCAGCCTCTACCTAAACGTTGCATTTGTTTCTTGAAAGAGAAAATGAGAATAAATAGTTTAAAGTTTTAGTGGATATTTTCTTGGCTTGATTCGCCTATAGGAGATTTCTTATGTATTTAAATGAAAATGTTGGCTTAGCTGTTCTGCCTAGGGCTTTCGCACTAGTGGTTGGACATGATTCTAATTTTTATTCTGAGTTATATTGTCTCTAAATAATGATTTTAATTATTTAATTATCACAGTCCAATGATTTTAATGAAAAATTTATTAAAACAATAAACTACCTACTGAAAACCCCTTTTTGTTCCAAATGTATTGAATATATAAATATAAGGGCGGCAACACATTTGTTGTGTAATCCTTTAATTAGTAATTTACCATCAGATAAGCTGAAAGTTAGAAAAAGTTAACTTTATTTAATTTTAATTTTAATTTTGTTTTCAGAAACCTATGGCATTTAATGCATTTTCTCACAGAACTCTTTATATATATATATATATATATATATATATATATATATATATATATATATATATGTATCTATGTTTAGTGGATGAAAAAGTCGTAGACTCGAAATTTCCCATAATGCATCTTAAAAATTGCTGTACATCAATGGTCAGTAGAATAGCAGATATGTCCGAGAATGCTTTGCAAGAGCTCTTGCTCGCTAAGCGTAAAGGGATTTGTCTTAAGGGCAAGAAAGAACAAAGATGGCGCAGGCACTGTGCGGGGAGGCGTAGTTACATCACCAACAGGGCGCAAAAAGCAGTGATCATCTGTCTGAACAGTCAATTACCTGAGATCACTATAAAGTCCGCTATATATTCCTAGCTCTATGTAGTGATGGAGGGATTTAGGGGTTAGGGTGGACGTTTGGACACAGCCCATGACACACCAACACCATGGTGAGACATGATGTTGGCAGCATCATGCTGGGGGAGGCCTTGTGGTCTAGCTCAGATAAGGTAGTTGTTAAGAAGAATCAGCACTGCACTGGAAACATAGTTGATTCATTTTGCAGAGTTACATTAAACACCTTTTTTCCTCAGTAAGAGTTTTTCTTTTTTTGGTGAGTTGTTGAGGTTTTGACTCCTTAAGATGCTTACAGTAGTAGCCATTAAATATTTTCCCCAATTTCCTTGATGGGTCCTTGACTGTTCCTTGGCTGAGCCTTGGCTGGTCCCCTACAATTGGTTTTTAAACATCAATCTTTGTACTAAAACGTTTTTTTCTGTCATGATTTGTGGACATTAGGATCTCCTGGTCAGACCCTGTAATTCAGTGAAAGGGTGGAGTCAGAGTAAAGAAAGATGCACGCCCAGGAGAAGGAGGGGGTTACTCCAGTGGCTGGAAGTTAGAGGGGATTTTGCTGCCATTTGGCTGGCTCGTGACTGGGAAGGACCATTTTAAATGGCTGCTACTGTAAGTGTGTGACTTTAAACTATCTGAATCTGACTTTAACACTGAATACAGGACATTATACTCTCCAAAAACATTCCATCAAAAATTAAGTTTTGCTCTTTTAGTTAGAGACCAAATGTGTGTCTTGGTAAAATTGTCGTTCATTTGTGTAAATTTAACTTAGATAAATTCCCTGCATGACTAAAAAATGCACACCCAAACTTTCAGATTTAATTTTCATTGTGTTAACAAGAATGCATCATTTTCCTCCCACTTCATATCAATGCTTCACTCTGAGTCAGTGCAAAACATACAATAGATGGCTTATGAAAGAACTGATTGTACAGTGAGCAGAAAGGGAAGAGCTCTTGTTATGGAGACTTTAAACCATTGTAAAGACGTTTCAAATGTTAACATGTCCTTCAAACCAAATATCTGATGAAAACACTTTGTTTAGAATCCATGCAGGAAAAAAACACCAAGCAGCTCTCCTGCTCCCTCTCAGCCATGTTGAGACTGTCTGGTTTTAGCTTTAACATGGGGCTTTGCTCACCTGTGTTGTTATTAAGTCTGGGTCTAAAATAGTATCCGGGTTTCTGACAGCCTCTCAGGCATTCTGCACACAGTGATGTCAAATCTTCTGTTTTCCTGTTTTGACAAATCGTTCTCACATCACACAAACAATCTCCAGCCTGAGGATGACGACATTTTCCTATGAATAATTAAATGCATAAACCAAAACCGCGTCAAAAAAAGATCTATTTTAAAACAGAGCAAGGTGAAGCGTGGTGCTAAAGGTTCAGCAGAGTCTCTGTGGAGCCTCTCATTCTAAATATGCTGCTGCAGTCATCTGTGCGTGGCACAAAGTGTTGCCCAAGTGGCTGATATTTCTGTTGCTGTAGGATAAATGGAATCATGAATGCCACTCTTACCGGCTCCTCTGACATGTGCTTTACAGCAACATGATGAACAGTCCGCATTAGCCCGCTTTCTTAAAAGGCCTCCCTGGAAGGATCCATCGGCTCCAGGAGGGAAATCATTAGTCTAAAACAAAAAGTCCCGTCCAGCGTATGAGTGGGATGATGCTTTAAAATAGGCAACCTTCATTTAGTTTTTAGTTAAAAAAAAAATACTTCTCCTGCAACTAAAAATACTTTTTATTATCTGTACTGCAGATATCAGTTAAATTACTGGAGTTATTATTATTTCTGTTGGATGTGTTGTTTGATCTTAAATGCAGGTTTATTATTTCATAAAAGTTTAGCTGAAATTAGGAAACTTTTTAAATTTTATTTAAACACCCTATGCGTGTATTTATAGTTTTAATGTCATTTTTATAAGCAAACAGCTGATATTCTCAACAAAGAAAGTGGAAAGATTTAAAAAAATTTAAATGAATATTTTAAAAGGAATGTTATTTGATTCTGTTTTTATTCTTTTTATTCATGAACTTCTTTGATTGACAATAATCACGATTCGCTGGTTTTTCCAAGAATTGTTTATTAATAAAAATAAAAGAAAATCTTAATAAAAAAAATAGAAGGATAAAGTGAAGCTAATTTCAAAAAATTTTTTATACTAAAGAAAACATTCTTCTATGAATTTCTTTCTAAATGCTTTGCCTAAAAAAAAGCTGTTTCATATTTAATGCCCAAGACTCTCTAAGAAATTCTTGTTTTCTGCAGAACATTAGATAAAATTAATGATCAAGTCAATCATAACCCCTGGGAGATTGAAATTTAAAACATTATCTGATGTTTTTCAATTAAATGTCTTCTTTCACTTTATTTTATTTTTGGTAAATTATCCAACATTAAACACAGAAAACAGCAAAAGAAACAAAAATTAACAAACAAACCTACAATTCTGTCTTAACTTCAATTATTTCTGGACACCAGAAGGAAGACTTTTGTTCACTTCTTTATAAATTATTTCAGTATTTTAATTAAAATATATCTTTGAATTTGAATGTGTTGCTTTGAATAAAGAGTTTATCAGTTGGTTCATGGTATTCCAATTTATTAATAAGCCTTAGAGCTTTTTTCTGCAAATTAACTAACATATCAATAATTGTTTTACTGGCATTTCCCCACACTTCTGACCAATAAGACAAAAGAGGAATATATAATATGCAGGCCTTTGATATTTATTAAATATTTTATTTTAAACAATATTCCAATAGTTTTTGCAAATTTATTTCCAATTCAATTAAATCCAATTCACTTTAATCATAAAGCCACAATTCACAACACCTGTCATCTGGAGGCACTTTATAGAAACATAGCAACTCAAAAGATCATCATAATAATCTAAAAGTAGTCAAACAAACAAACAAAAAAAAACTTGACTAAATGTTGTTTACTTGTTATAAAAAAATTATTATATTTTTAACTTTTGATAATCAGTAGAAAATATTCTTCGGCCATATAAAAATTGTGGTGCTACAGCTAAGAAAAAAAAATCTATATATATATATCTATATATGTATATCTACATATATACATATTTAGAAGTTAAAAAGCCAGAATGAAATGAAAAGGACAAAACTAGAAAAGGAAACTAAATATAAAGAGAAACACCAGGACAGAGGAAACTGTTACAGTCATTTATAAACTAGAATAAGGTTTCTGTGAGCAGAAAGAAATCATAGTAAACTGCTAAAGGAGTTAAAAATCTCCTGATTGGAAATCACATAATGTGATGTAGTTTAGTCAGAACTGAGTTGTTTGGTGTTGAATCAAAGTAAATAACTCATTACATACAGAAACATCCGCTGTTCTCCTATGAAATGGTTTTATGATGTGAAATACACGATGAAACAAGTTCTCACCTCCTTTTGTCAAATAAAAGCTTTTTATTTGTCTCGCCTCCAGTCGTTATAAACAAAAGCGTTCCAGAAGGAAACAAAACAGAACAATAAATCCTTGTAAGGCTGAAGTGAAATTTGCTGTTTGTTGGGAACCGCAGAGGGATTTTGGTAAAATGTAAACAGTGGAAAAAGCGATAAACCCAGATCTATTAGATAAACATGAAAGTTGTTTCTAATTGTTTTATTTCAAAAAAAGAAAAGGATCTAAAATAAAAAGTGCTGCAGAGAAACAATCCTTCTATACATGTAGTGGCCGGATGTTTTCCTCTAAGCCTTTCGGTGAGAGGTAAAGAAATATCAAACTGTTATGAGAGTGGTCACACCTTTGAGATTTCCTGAAATATACTCACCTGTTTTTATTATAATTCAATGTAAAGAATCATTTCCTCCTGATAAATTTACACACATTTTTCATAGTCTCGTTTTTTCTTCACGCTGAATAAATATAAAGTTCTGTTTTTCTGGCTTTTATCTTTCTTTCTCAAACATTGACGCTTTCACACATCGTTTCATAGGAAGGAGCTTTGAAGCTAATTGGATGATGTATCCATGCTAAATCTAACACTTGTGTTCTTTACTAAAAGGCTTCACTGCTGACTGAATAAGTCTCCAAACTGACCTGCTAAAGTTAGATGTGATTCGATTGCTGATCACACAGAACCAGTTTTCTGTTGCTGTGCAAGTGGAAAGGCACGTGGTTACTTTGAGCTACATGCACGCTCGCTATGAGGGATTGCTTCAGAGTTAACAACAGAAAGCAATCGACTATCAACCTGCATCATGCAGGAGGAGTTAATGCTGCAAGTTGGTGAAATGATGCAATCAGCTGCAGGGGTGCCAGATGTGTTCATGTCTATTACTACAGTAAAAGTGTAAATCCTGCTTTTTTAAAAACACTTTTGTAGAAGGCAGAGGATCAATTTAGGCTTTTTACTCCAGTAAAAGTGTAAAAGTACCATTTTTAAAGTATAAAAGAAAAAGTAATACAGGAAAAAATGTTAAGGACAGAAGCTTTACTGCACTACCCTATTAAAAGAACATTGTTCTATAATTCTGGATGAAAACTTCCTTAGACTTCATTTTCTTAGTGTTATAACTAATGGAGCCTAGGCAGAAGTTCAACTGAATAAACTGATTACTCACCTTCATCCGCCTCCGTCACAGGCCAATCAGCTTTGAACCACAAAAGCCAATCGGTATCCAAAGTTCATCTTAAAAGGCCTCAGATCCACTTGTCTGCTCCTGTGCGCGTGCAGTGGATGCGCTGTGTGACTTCACCATCGTAGCTAAAAGTTCATCAGAGCGTCCTTCCTCTCTTACTCTTACTGCGTTCCCTGTCTCATCTCAACCGGTCTGGAAGAAGACCGCCATGTTGAGCCTGGTTCTGCCAGAGGTTTTTGCCCAACGGGG
>NW_015150676.1:974583-976896 GCF_000732505.1 Cyprinodon variegatus | reverse complement strand
CAGCGCTAATATTTCCTGCCGAGGTCTAAGCACCAAAGACTAAAATAATTGTATCCATAAATTTCTTCTAATTGTCTTTTCTTTCTGTGTGAGCTTTTAAGTGTCAAATTTAACTTTGCATCACTTTGAAAAAGTATTTCTTTTGGTTTGTGGTTTACAACAAGTTGGAGCAGCACCAAGTTCAACCACAAAGAAATTAATTGTCTGGATGAAACTAATTATTTTGATGGTTTTTATTTGTTTTAAATAAAACTTAAAAGTCTATTTTTAGAATGTAAGGAGTAGAGAGCAGAAATAATTGTAAAAAAAAATGTACAAAGAGGAATTAAAAAGTTGTCTAAAGAATAAATACTTCAGTAAAGTATAGATGACCGTTTGGATTTTGTTACTTAACACTCCTGCTAGAATTAGGCTGTCTATAAGTTTGAATGAACTATTTATATCTTTAAAAAGACCAGTTTTATCAAAGAATCTTAAGATAAATTTTGCTGTAAAATGCGAATTAACAAATAGTTTTATTCCCCCTCACTAAGGTGTTCCCTTCTTTCTTCCTCAGTAACTCAGTGAAACAGGAAGTCAGTGCTTTTATGTTTTCCTTCTCTGTTATTTTTTCAGTCTTGTTTTAATGCAGACCAAACCTTGAAATAAAAGCTGCACAAACTCATGTCAGAGTCTCACTAAAATGAAACCAGGAATTTTGGTTTGATGAGAAAAGCAGAAAACAACAGAAGTGTTGAGTGAAATATACTTCTTCTCCCTCCCAGAGTCATTTCTGCCTGTTTCTGTCCATTTTAAAAGTGAACGGTGAAGTGAACATCAGCTCATTAAAAGTGCACCAAACAGTTGGCTGTTGTGCATCTTCTCCTCTTCACTGTAACCCATTCGCAGGTCAATTAACATGAAAAGGAATTTTATGCGCTGGTCAAAAGTGACTTTCATCGGCGCCGCTCTGTCGTGCTCCACCAAACTATGCACTTACCAAAAGCCCACTGGTAAAGAGACTCATATCTCCCCAACTTCCCCCCTTAATTGGCTGATCAATTATTAACACACCAATAAACTTGCTGAATAAGTAATGGCGTTAAGGCTTATGCGGCATTTCAGGCCAACAGCCCAGACATTTGGGCAAATATTTGTTGTTGATCTCTTTGAGACAGGGTTGTTTATCGTCTGAAACTTTCAGCTCGTTTTAATTTTCATTTCGTCACTTGACTTAGAAGAGGGAACAGTGTTATTGAATTTGATTGCAGCTTGTTGTCACCCGTCAGAAACAGC
The DNA here is from genome assembly GCF_000732505.1 of Cyprinodon variegatus. NCBI lineage: Eukaryota > Metazoa > Chordata > Actinopteri > Cyprinodontiformes > Cyprinodontidae > Cyprinodon > Cyprinodon variegatus. The sequence continues at coordinate 975,621 of NW_015150676.1, read as the reverse complement.
AGCTATAGGACATCATCCATGGAGGGAAAACTCTCTTCTTCCTCGTTTTCACCAAGTTTTCTATATTTAACAGTCTTGTTTGGTCTGTGATGAACAAAACAGCAAATAGGTGCTTTTCTAAAATGTTACAATGTTATTTTATTTAAGATGTATTATTCTGTGAGTAAAACCTGAGCATGAAAAATAAAATTATGCTAACAGATTTTAAATTGTTTTCAGTTTATGAAAATGAATAAGAATAGGAATCTATCTCAGACAATTTTGACAAACGACAATAAATGAATAAAAAAAACTCACAAAGGAGACCAGTTAGTTTGGAAACACAAATTTCCAAACTAACTAAATTGACCTGAACATAAATTAGAAATAAAACCTGTCGGTGTATACAGCCAGAGATGTAACATTGATTAATGGAAATTGAAAAGGGGATTGATGTTTGATTCAAATTCAATTTAACAAGAAAGAGATGAGACGGTTTAAAAGGGCGGCTGATTATGGAGAAAAAAAAGGTTTCTTTTAACTGGTATGGAATAAAAAAATGATCCATATTATATTTAAGTGTTCTACAGACAGGCCTTCAGGTTCAGATTTTAACAGCAGAATTTATTCAATTCTAAAATAAGAAATCAGCAAATAGATTTTATTTTGAAGGGGTCTGATAGAAAAGATCCTGAGATTATTCTCAATAAAAAGACAAGCAGATATTTAAAAAAACAAAAATAAAAGCAGCTATAAACATGCAGTCATTTCTTTTAAATTAAGGCACCTGTTCAAATTGTCCTAAAATGTCTGTTTAATTTACCTCATTAGTCGAAGCAGAAGCTGTTTTTCTACCAGTTGCTTTCCGTAGTGAGGAAACAGAAACTTCCATCTGTTATGAAAACGAAACTAATGCCTTTAATCACTTTACTATATACAGCTGTGCATGAAAGTTTATATACCCCTCTATATAAACAATCAGCTGCCAAAATTGTCAAATACAAAATTGACAAAAGTAATGATAGATAAAAACTTATAGCTGGATGGATGGATGGATGG